>NW_027509793.1:1737-54237 GCF_048541705.1 Temnothorax americanus | reverse complement strand
CTAGAAGGCCCACCTGCCCAGCTCATTTCCGGATTGCCTCTCACTGCCGACTCGCTCAAACCATCATGGGAAATGCTCGTCGATCGCTACGAGAATAAGCGACTGCTCATTCAGTCGTATCTGGACCAGCTCTTCGCCAGCTCAACACCGGTGCAAAAGAACGCCAAGGCACTGGACAAGCTGCTCAACTCGTTCAAGGAGGCCATAAAGGGCCTACAATCATTGGGCGTCTCGCAGGATCTTGGCGACTGCGTCTTGGTGTACCAGCTGTCTAGGCAGCTGGATCGCCAAACCAAGGAACAGTGGGAGACATCCTTGGGCGCCGCGCGCGAGTATCCGCGTTTCGAGAAACTCGAGAAATTTCTCACCTCGCGAGCGCGAGCACTCGAGATGATCGAATCCACGGCCAGTTCAGGAAGCTCGGCAGGGACTGCCTCAACGGCACGGCGCTCCGCGACGGCTCATCATGCGGCAGCTCAACCGGCACGCACCAACACCTCAGACGGCTCAACGGAGTACCCGTGCGATTGCTGTAACGGCACGCACTTCGTGGTGATGTGCCCTAAGTTCAGGGAACTCTCACCGGGCGATCGACAGAAGCTAGTCATCTCAAGGAGGCTGTGCTTCAACTGCCTCGGCCGTCACAACGTTCGCTCATGCAAGAGCTCACGGGGGTGCAAGAAGTGCACCCACCGACATCATACGATGTTGCATGAGGCACATCAGAGCGACTCATCCTCGAAGCCAACCACCAGCTCAGCCTCAGCCTCTCAATAGGACATCGGTGCAATCGTCGCTCACTCATCTTGGACTCGCTCATCACACTCAACGTTACTCGCTACGGCCCTGGCTCAGATCAGCTCATCGGTTAATACTCAGCACGTACGGCTTCTCATCGATACAGGTTCTGAACTTACCTTTGTCTCAGAATCGCTGCACCACAGGAATGGCCGCATTTCACCAAGTTGACCTTGGCTGATCCCGATTTTCTGACACCACGGCCAGTGGACATTATCATTGGAGCTGACTCATATGGGCAGATCATCAAGCCCAACATCATCAAACAAGACACATTGATGCCAATTGCGCAGCTCTCAATTTTTGGATGGCTCGTTCTCGGACCTGTCGACACATCATCATCAGCATCTGCTGCAGTGCATCATGCATCAATTCAGGAGAGGGAAGATGCTCTCGATGAGTTATTGTCGAGATTTTGGACACAGGAAGAAGTGCCTGCGAACAACAATCTTGAGCTTACTCCTGACGAGCAAAGATGAGAAGAACATTTCAAGAGTACTGTCTCACGGGATTCAACAGGTCGATACACAGTTCGACTTCCACTGAAATTATCACCTGATACTCTTGGCGACTCGTATCTCACTGCGCATCGATGTTTGCAAAGTTTACAAAGGAGACTCTCCCGAGATGACAACTATCGACGGCTGTATCATCAATTTATGACAGAATATCGAGATCTCAACCACATGAAGAAAGCCTCACCCGTTTCCAGTCAGCAAACGCAATATTATTTGCCACATCACGGAGTGCTCAAACCAGACAGTGCAACTACGAAATTACGTGTGGTATTCAACGGCTCGAGCGCATCCACATCAGGCCGCTCACTCAATGATATCATGCACACAGGAGCCAAGTTGCATTTAGACGTCACCGATGTCTTGCTCTGGATTCGACAATTTCGACACCTAGTTGCCACGGACATCACCAAGATGTATAGACAGATCAACGTGCATGAAGATGACTGGGACTTACAACGGATTCTCTGGCTCGACGAACTGCTCAATGAAGTGGCATATTATCTAACCACGGTCACGTATGGCACCAAGGCTGCCCCGTTCTTGGCAGTACGAACGCTGCTGCAACTGGTGAAGGACGAAGGCCATAATTTTCCTCTTGCAGTGCCGTCCATCCTTCAAGGTCGATACGTCGACGACAGCTTTGGAGGCGCTGACACTGTCCAACAGTTAATCAAAATTGCATTGCAGCTGAAGAACTTGTGCATGGCGGGCGGTTTTCCCTTAGCCAAGTGGCACGCGACTCATCCAGACGTGCTCACTGCTGTTCAAGCAGAGAAAGACCAGGGCTCACAAATTACATTTGACAATTGCGCAACCAAGATACTCGGATTACGATGGCTTCCTCAAGAAGACTCATTTGCATTCGCAACAAGGATCTCGTCGCATACCGATCATCTCACCAAACGCCTCGTTTTGTCTGAAGTGGCTCAGATATTCGATCCACTAGGCTTTGCATCACCAGTCGTGATCAAGGCGAAGATGCTCTTGCAGGAGCTTTGGCTTCATAAGCTCCAATGGGATGAACCACTGCCATCCCAGCTCTCATCACGGTGTCTCATCATCAGAAAGGAACTCACCAGCTTGCGCAAGATCTCAATACCTCGGTGGTATAACACATGGAGTACATCGACAGTGGAATTTCACGGTTTTTCTGATGCTTCTCAATTGGCAATGGCTGCAGTCGTATTTATCACCGTCCACGGCTCAAATGGCGCCTCGATTTCATTGGTGTGCTCCAAAACAAAGGTAGCACCTCTCAAGCAACTCACCATCCCGAGACTTGAACTCACCGCAGCACTGCTGCTCTCACGACTCATGCAATACGTTCAAGCCACATTGAAGTTGAACGTCACAGCAACTCACCTGTGGACGGACTCTGTTGTGACACTCACGTGGATCAAATCTCATGCATCGCGCTGGAAGGATTTCGTGAGAAATCGGGTTTCTCAAATTCAAGAGCTCACTGCAAACGCACATTGGAAATACGTACTAGGTACGTCCAACCCAGCCGATTGCGCATCACGAGGATTAACTACTGCTCAACTCCAAAGTCACTCATTATGGTGGACGGGACCACCGTGGATACTCACCCCTGAAGCTTGGCCATCTCAACCCGCGCTTTCGGACGAGTTGAACTCGCACGAGGCTCGTTCTGGCATTGCGCTACATGCGGCCGCATCTCAACCGGAATATCACTGGGACCTGATATATAGGTACTCAACTCTCAACAAGTTATTGAAAATAACAGCTCTTTGTTTCAGATTCATATCGCTTCTGGGAAAGTGCCGACGCACGCCACTGGACTTGCACTCAGCTTTGGAGGAGGCCAGATTCTTCTGGATTAAGGCTACTCAAGCGGCATACTTTACGCACGAAATCAAGTTGCTCACGGCCAACTCGAGACTACCAACTGCTCACGCATTCAGTCGATTGACTGCGTATATAGACGCTTAAGGGATCATCCGAGTTGGCGGCCGCCTCAACCAATCAGCACTAGCTCAAGACAGCAAACATCAGGCGATTTTGCCTCGCCACTCCCGGCTCTCAACCTTGATCGTTTCACACGCCCATCTGCGTACTCTGCATGGAAGAACACAGCTGACATTGGCTCATGTCAGGCAAAGTTACTGGATCATCGGCGGACGGGCTCCGGTGAAGTCTCATATCTTGCGGTGTGTCGTGTGTGCTCGGCAGAGGGGGATCCGTGCTCATCAACTGATGGGCCAACTACCTCTCTCTCGGGTTACGCCGTCACGTCCGTTTACTCACACAGGAGTTGACTATGCCGGACCGCTCACCATCAAAACATGGAAAGGACGAGGTGCGAAGACATACAAAGGATGGATCTGTGTGTTTGTCTGTTTCTCCACCTCAGCAATTCACCTCGAAGTAGTCAGTGACTACTCATCAGAAGGATTTATCGCAGCCTTCCGAAGATTTTCAGCGAGAAGGGGAATTGCTCAGACCATATATTCGGACTGCGGGACAACATTCATTGGAGCAGACGTCGCGCTCAAGAAAATGTTCATCCAGAGCTCACAAGAACATCAACGGATCGCTCAAATTCTACAACAGGATTGCACCAGATGGGAGTTCAACTCACCAGGCGCTCCACACATGGGGGGCAAGTGGGAGGCGGTGGTGAAATCCGTCAAGTTTCATCTGAGACGGACTATCGGGGAGACTCTACTCACTACGGAAGAACTCACAACGTTGCTTACTCAAATCGAAGCCATTCTCAACTCACGGCCCTTAGAACCGCTGAGTGACGACCCGGAAGACGTCTCAGCGCTCACACCAGGTCATTTCCTCATTGGAGGTCCACTCACTACCATACCCGAGCCATCTCTGATTGACCTAGCAACCTCACGGCTATCTCGATGGCAGCTCATCCAGCAGCGAGTTCAACATTTTTGGGCACAATGGTCGGCTCATTATCTGCAACGCCAGCAGGCGATCTCCAAGTGGCATCATCCTAACAACAACATTAAGGTGGGCTCCATCGTGCTGCTCACCGACGACCGCTCTCCACCGTGCAAGTGGCCACTCGCCAGAGTAACAGCTTTGCACCCCGGCAAGGATGGACTCACCAGGGTGGTTACCCTCAAGACGGCCACCACGACACTCACTCGGCCAAGTGCCAAGCTTGCAATTCTACCCATCTCAACAGAATGAAGGATCAAGAGTAAGGAATCATCAACAAGGTTGCTGATGGCGGGCGGAATGTTCGAGATTCCCTTAACGTTGCGCCGTCCGATCAGATGGCAGCATCGATCGGGTAACGACGCTCGATCACCGCGGCAGCTTGCGCCCGCACGGGCGCGCTCGTCGCCACCGTCTTCCTCGCGATCGAGGCAATTGTGCAAATGGCCGCGCGGTGACTAGACGCATAACGTGTGCTCTGTACAGTTCGTTCATTGACTTCGGTTAATCGTGCACATCGCAGTGCTCACGCTGTTGTAGATCGTATCATAAACTGTGAAATAGGCCGCTCATCAACTCTGGTGCCTCAACACGACAACTCAGGCTCACATGTGCGCGAGTGCCGACCGCCACGTGTCTCACCGGCTCACGGGCGACTCACCACACGAGGAGGGCAATTGATATAATTGTCGCTCGCCAGCAACGATCATACAAAGACTTCTCTTTTATACACTGCTCATCGATTCTCAGGCCAGACTGTAACAATCTCGATACATTAAAGACGGCTCAGACTGTGGTGTGAGTTACACAAAATAAAGTGCATATTCGAGTTAACACCTTCCACGCGCGTCCTTCTCATCCCGCTTCCATCGCCGGGATTAATCAGCGATTTTGCGAACACTACTTAATAAAAAAAATTTATCAAGCATAAATAATAAACGCTTTAATTTCACTGTATTTTTTTCTGAAATCAATTTGTAAACTATTTAGTAAGTAATCACTATGTTTTAGATAATTATTAATAGTAGTTTCTGTGTAAATTATTTTTTCTTTTCAGATATTTTTTAGCACGGATAAATAAAAAATGAAAATTAAAAAATCGAAAAAAAATATAGATCCCGTTATTATCTCATTATAAATTTAGGCTTAAAAGTTGTGAAATCAATGAGTTTTTTACAAAAAATTTTGGAGAAAATCGATCAGTACGTGTTTTTTGTAAATCAAAAATTTTTGTCAAAATGAACCCCGCACAAAAACCTATGGAATTGGGTTCTCGGCGAATTTGTTTGAAACTTTGGGAAAATGTTGTTCATGTCATCTTGATCAAAAGTTCTCATGGCAACAACTTTCTTTAAAACAGAATTTTTGCTCCAGGAGACCTCAAAGATGGATATTTTATCACGCGATCACAGATGATTTTACCCATTCAGCTTTTAGAATAATGATTGTAGGTGTGTATTGCATAACCCGCATAAAACCTGAAAACAAAATTGGTCCTTTTCAGGGCCATAATAATGTGCAAAATCCGATCGCGCAACCTTCTTGCGGTGCACATTGGATATAACGCTAATCCCGACGGTGCATACTGTTATTACTGTTATTCATCAATACATTAGGTTATTAGGTTTTATGGGTTATGCAATACAAACACAAACACACACAATCATTATTCTGAAAGCTGAATGGGTAAAATCATCTATGATCGCGTGATAAAATATCCATCTTTGAGGTCTCCTGGAGCTAAAATACTGCTTTAAAGAGAGTTGTTGCCATGAGAACTTTTGATCAGGATGACATGATCATTTTCCCAAAGTTTCAGACAAATTCGCCGAGAACCCATTTCCATAGGTTTTTGTGCGGGGTCCTTTGAAAATCTTATAGAAACACAGTTTGAAAAATTTTTTTGATATTTTTTATCAAAAGTGTTTAAAAAAAAATTTGAAAAAAAAACGTCCCATTTTTTTGGCCCATTTTTCGTAAAGTTATAGGCGTTTAAAAAAAAAGTAACGTAATTTTTCAAAAATTGATATTTTGAAAACAATTTGACAAAAAAATTTGAAAAAAATCATGGCGGCCTTTTTCAATTAATACCATAACATAAAAAATTTTCAAAAAAATCGGAGTTGCAAAACCCAAATGGTGTCCGATTTGGCGCGGTACGCCCTATATGTATATCTTCCATCGCGTAAATTCTACAAATGAACTTTGCTTGAAAAATACATGTGATATAGAAGGCACAAAAGAAATTTATGCAAAATTATTTTTAGTACAAAGTAATCGGAGCATGATTCTGGAGACATCCCGTGTCCGCGATATCGTCATTGTGGACGAGGCTCCGGGCCCAGAGAACAAATAATCGTATTATACAAACGATAGACCCCCGATATTGTCGTACAAAATGTATGTGTACCTATCCCTATAGCTTCTTCTCCTCTCTATATTATAATGAAAGAAACGTATCCGACTGAAAAAGGCCCGTTTAGCGAGATAGGAAGCCGATGCCAGTCTCACGCGAAAAGCGAACGTCGAATTTATAACACAATGGCTGTGTTCGGGAAGTGCGCTATTAGCGCTATTGCATCATTCTATCTTTATCGCTCATTAGGTGTAAAACAAGGATAAAATAAGCAAATAGCACTAATAGCGTCTCCCCGAACGCACCTAATAAATTAATATTTAGCATCTCTATCGAATTTCTATCAAAAAACGAGACAGGTCATTTTTTTGTTTTATAAGAAAATTCAATCACTCTCTCTAACCGAATTTCACTAATATCTAAACGTCAGAAACGCACGTGGTCCGAGTTAGCACAGGTCCGACAGATTTCTTTCTATAGACGGCATAGTTGCCAAAATATATTTCATGAAAAAAAAATTAATCTACAAAAATCAAATAATATTATAAGCATTGCACAAAGAAATATACACGAAGAATGTATTTTGAGAATCAGAAAGATTAAAAAAACGCGACAAAGTTTTTTCCCTCCGGATGAAATTCCAACGTGCGCTTCTAAGGTCAACGCGCATCCTTTGCTAAACGAATGAATTCATACATGTTTTGCAGCCAGATTTTTATTGACGTGATACAAACGGGTATACATCTGAGCTTCAATAAAGCGCAAGTTTAATCGTAAATCAGTTATGCGAAAGATCTTAGATCTTATATTTGTCAATAAAGTTATAAAATCCGCAAATAATGCGAAAATTTGCGCATAGTCCCTTGTGATCGAATATAAATGGATCGCGTCGCTTCGCTAATGATCGGATGAACACTTTCTCAAAAACGCAACAAAATATTTGCTCCACGAAATAAGCTCACACAAATCGCATCTGACAAAACTGAAATTTAACAATTATATGTAAAATCATAAAGCTATAAATTAGTTTTTGTTTTTAACAAGAGAAGTTAAGACACGTAGCGATAAAATTGAATGAATTTCCAACACGATAAAGATAAGTTTAATAATTTTCTTCTACGGTTTTTGTTTCCTTTTTAAAAAATAAAGATGTTAAAAAAAATCAAAATAAAGTAATATGTAACAAAAGTTTCTCTTGGTGTAAATTTTTAAAAGGAGGAAGCAAGTTTGAAAGAATAATATGATGAATCAATATTCTCTGAATACATATAGAAACCATTCAATTTTTTCCCGACGCGTTGTGGAAAATATGACGGCTCCGTATAATCGTTAATTACCGCGAGACATATGCTAACGAACCGTCGTAAGCAAATTCCTCGAAACGTTCGCTACAAGAGAAAACGAAAACAATTTTGGGACAAGAACGGAAGCGTTCGTTTGATCGTCATCGTTTTCGTTTCTAAGTCGAAAAGATGTACGTACTCCACTAAGATAAATCATAATTATTCTTGATATCAGCATTCGCGGCATCCTAAAGTCCCGATGGATAAAAACTAAATACTTAGTAGCATCCGAGTTTGATTTAGTCGGGCAACGTGAACACAGTTACACGTTTGCCCGTCTCTGTGAAAAAAAAATGCGACGATCACCTTTTTTCTTTCTTTTCAAGTACTATGTATACTTGTAAACTATAAATGTATAAAAACGATTAGGTACTCGCCGCGATGGAAAGAAAGTAACACAATACAATTTCTTTATGATCCTCGAAATCAAATCTGTTTGGATTTCTAAGCACAAGGAAAAACATTTTCTTTGCTTATGTATTATTCGACAAAGCAATGATACTCTTCATGGAGTGCAGCAACGGTTGTCGCATATTAACAATGGAAACGAAGACGAGGGCAAAAACGGATAAAAGATTGAAAAGCGCACTCGGAAGGGAAATGAAAGCACCGCGAGCTTCCTCTTCTCGACGGTCCTTCGACTTTATTCGCAAGGCAACGATACTTTACGCAAATATCCAGTATTCTGTATACAATCATAATTAGCTAATCATCCGTCGACGAAACATATCGCTCGCGTTAAAACAGCCGTTTCGGCGTAAACTGCACACGTTATGCAGTTATAGATAATTAACAAACTGAATAAAAATCTTAATTATTAATATCATTATGTTATAATAATTAAGATTTTTATTCAGTTTGTTATCTGTACTGTTCATCAGCTGCGTTACCCTCTACTCTGATGCTAAGACTGAGTGTATATTTTTCTATATAAAGACAGAATAAAATTAGTTATATTAATCAATACTATATAAATTTAATATTAATTGCATTTGTGTTATAGAAGTTATTGTTTTACCCCATCAAGAATGGATCGATAGATCCTTTGAAATAGTTTTACATCATTCATTTACATTACAAGAAAAAAATTATTTGAGGTGCAAGAGATGCAGTAAATTGCCAAGCCGCGTCAATATATACTATGTATACTAATTCACATTCTCAATTGTGCTATTGTTATTATTTGTCATCAGACAATTATAAACATACACATAATAATTAGATAGATATTATATATATATATATATATATATATATATATATATTTATATATATATATATATACGCACATGTGTGCATAAGAATATATGTAATTTATAAAAAGCGGGTGCTTATCAGCCTTGATACGTTACTGCCTTCTGCTACGCGGACGGCCAGAAAGCATTTTCAGGTTCAGGCCGTATTGCTAAAGAATCCAAGACGCGGCAATCCACGCCGCGCGGCGTTGCCGCGTCTATAGCATATGTCTCTCTACCGTGCGTCCGTGTGAGCAATTCAGTGGTGTGTGTACGTGTACGGACATACACCACTTCATAGAATCTGAAATTAGTTGATAACACTGAAACCGGAGTTTCGCGTTGTCACCACGCGAGGTCTCCAATATCAGTTCGGCCTTTGCTTTTAGTTGACAGAGTTGACATTACCGACGTCAAGGAAGTTCGGCCTTAGCTTTAGCATCCCCTTAAGGCATAAAACATTGCCAAGACAGCCATTCTGCTTAGGCTTTTATGGAGGATTCACACTGCGTCCGATGTTCGACGTACGACGATCCGACATGCAATAGGAAATTTTTGTCTTTAATAATAAATTCTGTTATTGGATGTCGGATCGTCGTACGTCGAACATCGGACGTGATCGGACACAATGTGAATCCTCCATTAGCGTTGGTAGCGCGGTAGCGAGATTCGTATGTATATTTGACCGGAAATGAATGTCCGGGAAAGAATCTACCATATGAAATCGTTTGTATTTCGTATGAAGACTTTTAAAGTGCAATTGAAAAGGTTTGTGAGTCATTCGTTTAATTGTAATTAATTAATTATTTTTACACCATGCATTTAGCCGAAATAGATAAATTAATAAAAGTTTTTATACGGAATCGTTTGTATTTTGTATGAAGAGTTATGAAGTGTGATTAAAAAGGTTTGTGAGTCACCCAGTTAATTTTAATTAAATATTTATAAACTCGGTAATTAGCCGAAATATAGATTTTTAGTTATTCATGTTAAAAGAAGAAGGCGCTATAGTGTTCCCGAAGGTCCGTCTGCAATCAGAATTAATATGAACGTTTTAAAAATTATTTTATACTAAAATAAATAAATATACAGATTAATAAGCCTGTAGCTATAAGCGATAGTTGCTAATTAAGTTTGTAAAGATGTACCAGCTGTGCAGGGTGAAGAGCAGGTTATCTCAAACGCCCTGCCACAACCCAATTAAAAGAGACTTAAATGTCATTACCGCTGAGAAGTACTTCTTGCCATTTAAGTTAGCATATGTCAGAGCAACCGAATTGTCCATTGCGTTCCACCTTGAATTTTTTTTACAGTCGTTTATTAGGATTGCCCTACTTTTAAATTGAGCGCTTTTTAATGTATTATTATTAAACTACCGATATCGATATATTATTAGTAATTTAATATTAAAACTTGACAGAGTGACGTAAACTAATTCGCTCATAGTATTATAACAAAGTATTATGCGTTCAAATTCTCGAAAGCTAGCTTCTTTACTATGCTCTCTCTTTATGTCGATCGATTCAGATAAAAATCTCCGAAGTCTTTCTTTCTCTCGCGATATTCCTAGAGTAAAACTGTACAAAAACTCCACGAAAGTGGCGATATTTTTCACGGATCTGGTTTGAGTCTCGGCTCTTGGGGAAGGTACGCATGTAGAAAGAGTACGCCAACACAGTTTATCCTGCTAAAATGATTATCAATCTCTATAAATTCTTTATTGTTTACACTTAAATTATAGAATATCTAAACGTTTCTTTTTTTTCGATGTCCTGTGAAATTGTACAATAGAGTAACAAATAAAGATAAAGTCACACTTTACGTATAATCTGATTCAGTCTTTGCTAATGTTACATAATAACGTGCAAAAGAACTAACAGTTAGACTATTTAAGAGGCTATTTAAGAATTTTAATTAAGATACTGAAAGCATAAAACTGTTCAGCTAGCTCTACACAAAGATATTGGTCTTCTTCTTTATGAAATCGTCAAATTATGATTATGATACATTTCTACATTATCACCAGCATCGAATCTAATCTTATTTATCGTGATACTCTTGAGAAACTGTTAATCCATTGTCTTAACTCGATCGCGGCGCAGAACTGCGTCCACCAATGTTGTTCCTCTCCCTCCAATCGATTCCCGTAAAAGCTGACTACATATTGAACAGTCGATACAACGACGGCGGATTAGTCTGAAATTAAGCACACGTTAACAATCACTCTTCTTCCTAAAATCACAATTCTCTTTTCAATCGCATACCTTGATTATGACATAGACCAGCACGGGAGTCAAATCGTCGGCAGCAGGTATGCCTCTTTCCGACGCCATGGAGAGGAGATTCATGATGGTAGTCGCGCAACGAAATACACACTGCAACTTATCCCTAGGAGTCTTATACGCCGATATCACAGCCAATTCAGCCTGCGCCCATGACCAGTGGCATTCGTAATGATGAACTTTTAAAATGTGTAGGTCCTTGTGATTTGGATGAGTTACGACCTTTACTAACTTTTTGATGTGACCGTGAAAAAGCTGGTCCCTATATACATCTCCATCTTCATTTAGATAGAGCGCATTGTGGTATATCCGTGCCATGACGGTTTTTTCAACCACGACTCGCCAAATCTAACTGGTTGAAGCTCGCCGCTGAAAATAAGAAATAAGTTCAGACGTCTCTGAGCACTCCGTTAAGATCAATTGCGAGATAAATAATTATATTCATGTACATTGCCAGATCAGATCGTTATCCATTTCTACGTGGACCTTCCCTAGAAAATTATCCACGAGATCCTGTTTCTCGTCTGCTAACGTAAGCTTTTTAAACTCTTCGCAGAAACGCAGGAGAAAAGCCTTCCTTTTTCCAAAAATACCCTCACACAAACGGATACAAGATGATTATTGATAGCATCCCGATCGCACTTAACTCGCACGCATAATCTAAAAAATATTATTATTAAACGGTTAACATCTTACATTTAAACATCTTACATTTACTTATACGTTACATACAAAGATGATATTTATATATAAACAGTACCTATCTAAGTGAGCTAATGTCGACAGCAATCCCTGAGGACATCTGATTAAATATGCGATATAAGGAGATCGCTTTTGATAATCCTCTCGAAGTGATTTGAAGAGCTTTCTACATCCATCGTCATTAAATAGACGCACGCAACGTAAAGTTTCATGAAGATGAGCTAGTAATGCTCTATTCTGCAGGTTTATAGCTTCTGCCAATTGTAGTTGTAAAAACGCAACCAGTTCGTTTTCTTTCTGCGACTAACAATGTCTCTGTAATAAAATGTTATATGCAAATATTTGAACATTAAATAATTAAGTAATCCATAAAAAAATCACACTTTGTTTTGTACGCCATGATTGAAAAATAATACAATAAATACCTCTGAAGTATTCCATGGAATGTGTTGAAGGTCAGCAGTGCTAAGTACCATACGTAATTTTCTTTTAGCATCTGCAAAAGCATAAGAGTTCTACATTATTCGAATCGATTGAAAGTCTTTCATCTTCCACCTCTTTTGTACGGGACTGATTGCTTTCGACCGAAGCTGTATCGCCTAGCTGCGCTTCGCTTTCTTCTGTATTTCGCTAATATATCATCGGTAGTATCTGAAATTAATCAAAAGAACAATTTATTACTGTCTAAAACTTGCAGGAAAACTTTCCCTTTTTTTTTAGCATTATATACTTTCTGATTTATCTTCGATTCTACAAAACTATTAAAACAGAAACCGTTTATATTGTAACAAAATAATATATAATAATTGTTAATAGTTATTTATTAATATCTTACCGCCCGCGACATTATATACCGGATGATGTTACATCTTCAACTTGATGTTACTCTACAAACTTTATATTGCTTGTTTCGAAGAACATTCTCTGTTCCAAATAATACACCTATCCTGTCATCCTCTTTCTTATAACGCACCTGATTTGGCGATGCACCTAGCTCCAGAGCTTGACAACCTTGAGCAATCTTAGAGAGATCATTGACGAGCTTCTCGAAGAGATTCGCTGCTGGGATCGCAATTGTAGTTAACGTAGATGTCGACGACACTCTGGGCATCCGCACAGATCCTCGTAAGCGCATGTATGACCATCCACTTGTGCTCAAAAGAGCTGCTACAGGTCTCGAGGATGTTCATAAAGATCTCCTTAAAAAACATTTCAATCTGCATCTTGAGGTGCATCTTGAAACGGGCGAGCAGCGCCAGGAACAGCGCTAACGACAGCTCGAACACTTCCGGCATCAAAGACACGCCATTCTTCGACAGCACGACACACAAGTACTGTTTAATGGCGATAACAAACATCTCGTTAGAGCGCAATATTGGACCGGCATTCTGCAAGATTCCCAGAAGTAACTGAAGCGACAAGATCTTGGAACGGAGCTCGTGCGATATTGGATCGGGAGTGCCGTCCGGCAGCGGTTTCATAGAGAGCTTGCAGAGAGCGTGAAACACCATGACTGCATCATTTTGCAGCACATGGGTGAATTTTGCAGTTACCATGTTGTCATTCTCAGCGGCTGCCTCGTCACCGTTGTTCTCCGGACTACCGTTCTCCAAACTGACTTTCTCTTCCAATGGCACCACGGATTTTACTACATCATCAAGAATACTCTTGACAATTGTTTGAGAATCAATGTTATCATTACTAGGAACATTCTCTGGACTAACCTTGGCTTCAGTTTCGCCGTTTGCTATGACAGAACCCTCCTGCTCATGTTGCTGGCCTCCCCCCCTCGCACCCCCCAGCGGTTGAAAAAGCGTGGAAATTAACATAATTTATCATATTAACATAAATTTATGACAAATTAATAAATTATTTAATAGAACATAATGTGATAAGTAATAAAATACATTGTCCAAAGTTATGTTACACTTCTGACTTATACCAACCAAACAGTTGTCACGTGATCTGCTGCATGCGCGTGCGGCCACTGAGCATGCGCGTGTGGCCGCAGGGCATGGTCGTAGTCGCTGTATCTCGTCGGTATGACAGGAATCATAACCTGATTCCTGTCAACTTTAACCGTTAATATCTCGCTTCGCGGGGCAGAGCGACACTTTTTTCTGCCAGATTCGGTCGTTTCGTGCAAAAACGCGTCGATTAAGCCCAAGTTGAACGAAATCGGTGAGGAGGCCACTATTCTTCAGATTTACCCATCGCGTGCCGGCACGTGCGCTTTTTTTGTAATTTTCAGAATAATTACTATTGCAACGCAATAACAGCTTTCGATCAGTAAAATGAACGGGACTCTAAAGGGATTTATGCGATTGTTACTACGTTTACGCGAGCGTTACTTTTGTAGTAACTTACGATATATTACTCGTTTACGCGGAGTAAATTATCGTAGGTTACTACAAAATCCCGTTTACGCGAAGGAATTATCGTAAGTTACTACAGAAGTAACGCTCGCGTAAACGTAGTATGTGTCCACCAGCATGCAATTAGACAGTCCTATCGAATTACATAGGTGCTATACCATTGCACGCGATAAAAGGTATTGCGAATTTATAGTACTAGTGAAATGAATTCTTTATATAATATTGCTGGATATATTTTGCAATCAATTCAAAAAATATGTGTAACATGTACAAATTGTTTAAAATCAGTTATTTTATCAAAAACACCAGTGCGTTATTCATTTACAAAATTAGTGCAACTAAAATTGTTACACAACAAATTCGTTATATTTTCTTAATATAAAAACATTTATATTATTTTAGAAATTAGAACAAATGTTCCGTTATTATTCTAAATATTTTGATATCAAAAATTTGAAATCCTTTTAATAGAAAAATTTAATAAGGTTAAGGCCGATCATATTTTGAATTGTCACTAGTTACATAAAAAATAATAAGTCGATTTGTAGTAATTAGATTAAGAATTTTTAATAAGAGAAAGTGTACCGCATTAAACAAGTGTATAAAGATACGATAGCAAAAGTATAGCAATGCATGTACGGTTAAATAAATAATCTTATAATACTTCTAAAATTTCCGTTTATTCTACCTTTTCTTTACATTTTATTATTTTTTATAAACAATTCAATATAAAAACATAAATACACAAAACATTTAAACAGCAGAGAGAGAGATACTTGTGTAAATATATAATATACAAAATATAATGAACAGATTTATTGAATTATTTTTTTAGATTTTAAATAAATATATTATAAAGATTTATAATTAAACTACTATATTAACAATATTTTTACTATAGAACATTTATTTTTTAATTGTGTTGTTAAAATTTCTAATTATTAAAATTACCATGATTCAAAATTCGGCGGGAGTTTAAGAGAAATGGCGGACCAATCAAAAGCCTGTTACCGTATGGCCAGACTCTTATTATAAGGTCTCTACCACAGTATAACCATACCCAGTAGCGACACTCAGCCGTCCGACCCGGAATAAAATTTTAGTGCGCATGTGCGAGTCCGTACATCTCACAACATGGTTGCGCCCAGTTGCGTCTCGAACATCGTAGGTAACCTCAACCTCCACAGTTTTATGACATATTTTTTATTTGAATAAATTGTGTCTTTTTATTAGTGATAAGAAAATTCCGGGTGTGACGTGCTACATTAAAATGAAGTTAATGAAGAGAGGTGGATATAGTTGTGCCATGAAGAATTGTTTAAATATTTCTGGGCGTGAATCTGGTCCCAGTTTTTTTCGTTTTCCAAAAGACCCAGATAGGTAAAAATAATTTTCATTAGCGGATTTGTTAATTGAATTATATATCAAGTGTTTTTTCATTAATATTTTATACAAAACATCTTTCAGAGCAAAATTGTGGTTGGAAAAATGTGGTCGCGAAATTAACACGTCACCAGAAAATTTATATAAAAATTACAAAGTTTGTGGTGATCATTTTAAATCGTCGATGTTTTTAAACGATTTGAAAAACAGACTTCAACCACATGCAATCCCCGAACAAATGGAAAATGATAAATCTTTTGAATTATCAAGTGAAAACAACGCAACATTTAATTTGAGTGATGATTCTGAGGAAAATACAGTAATATCAGGTAAGCAGTTTTGAACTCTGTGTGTGTGTGTGTGTGTGTGTGTGTATGGTTGGAAATATCAAAAATTTTGTGAACATAATTACTATATTTCAGTTGAGTGTGATATCATTAAATCTAACTATGATAAGCAACAATTGGAATTATTTGAAACTGGCTTTTCAGACAAAGTTGAATGTCAGTCAATATTAGGTAATAATTTTAGTTCAATATAGAATTAACTAATGCTAGTAACATGAAATTTTTGTGAATTAGAAAATAAAATTGATGTATGGTTATTATAATTTATATATTCGTTCTTTCTTTGTAATGAATGGAATATAATCATTAATTTTTTAAGTTTCATAAGTGATGTAGTATTTTTAAATATTATAGTTAACGACCATCATGGGCAATATGAACATGAGCAAGTGGAATCAGTGTCACATCAGTATGCTCAAACAGAGCTACAATATTTGGATCAATATGCTCAAACAGAACCACAACAGTTGCATCAATATAGTCAAACAGAGCCAAAATTTTCTAATCATTCCCCGCGCAAAAGAATTTTGAGAGGCAGAATTGAAGCGTTACATCGAGAAATTCGAAAATTAAAACAACAATTAGAACGACAGAAAAATAAGATACAAACTTCAAAAATAAGACAAAAAATGTCCTTGAATGAATATTGTGAAGCTACAGACGAATTTCTACCACCAGAGATTGCAAATTTTGTAAAAACTCAAGTACGTCTTAGTAGATATAAGTCAGCCAAAGGACGAAAATATTCGCTTCCATTTAAAAAGTTTTGTTTAGATATATTGTTTTCTGGGGGAGGCAGAATTTATAATTCTTTTGCACAAAAATTTATCCTTCCCAGTGTAAGAACCTTACAACGCATGATTGAACATTTGAAAATTACTCCAGGTTTGCATGATTTTGTTTTCGATGTTTTGAAAAAAAAGTTACAGGCTTCTTCGTCACCTCTCGAGAAGTATTGCATTTTATGCATTGATGAAGCATCAATTAAAGCAAATCTGTATTATAATATAAGTCAGGATGAAGTCATTGGATTTGAAGACTTGGGTGATGGTAAATCATATCTTCCAGCATGTAATGTTGCAGTTTTAATGATCAGAGGGATTTGCAACAATTGGAAACAACCTTTGGCTTACTTCTTTCTTCATTCTTCATTTTCTGCTAGGAAATTAACAACCATTATTCCTCAAGCAATTACAAAACTGCAAAATGCGGGGTTTATAGTAGTAGCGTTTGTTTCAGACATGGGAGGGAATTTTAAATTAACCGCTAAATACTTAGGTGTGACAGAGAACAATCCATTTTTTTTGTTAATAACGAGCGAATCTCACATCTTTTTGATTCACCTCATATAATTAAAGCTGTCAGGAATAATTTCCATGACAATATTATTGAGTATGACTCTAAACCTATATCTTGGAAGTGCGTTGATGATTTATTTCAACAAGATCAAACTAGGCAATTTCGACTTGCACCTAAACTCACTGATAAGCATATGAAATTTTCAAATTTCGATAAAATGAAAGTATATTTGGCTACACAAATTTTGAGTTTTACAGTGAGTAGTAGCTTGAGGAAAATGGTAATTTCTGGAGCTTTTAAACCTGCGGTTGCTCCAATTGCACTTAGAACAGCAGATTTTATCCAAAATATGAACGATTACTTTGATCTATTCAATTCATCTTCGGTTCAACATCCATCACAATTTAAACAAGCTTTTCGGGGAGCGCAATATCAATTAGAATTTCTTTCAAAAATTGAAGATTATTTATCCAAAATAACGATATTTAATAAAACTGGTGTTAATATTTCTAATAAAGTTCAAGTTTTCAAATGCATGAAACACAATATAAATTCTCTTCTTCAAATGTGGGAACATTTGCAAAATGTGTTTCCAGAAATGCAATTTCTATTATTACGCCGTTTTACTCAGGACTGTTTGGAACACTTTTTTTCGGCTATTCGAGGATTGAACGGCAATGTTATTAATCCTACCCCAGTTCAGTTTTTTTATTCATTCAGAAAAATTTTTTCTATGAAATATTGTACTGCTGAAACTGGAAATTGTGAAAGAGACAGTGCTGATATATTTGTAGCTATTACAAACTTTAGAGAGAAGAATTATATGGATGTTGAACCTAAGACAGATGACATTACACCAATACTTTTGGATGATCATGATTATCGTCAGATGGACGTAAACGAACAAGATGCGTTCCGATATATTTGTGGATACGTAATACGTAAATGTCTTCAAAAATATTCGTGTGAGATTTGTTCTCAATATGCACACTCGTACATCGACTTAAATGAAACTTCATATTACTGTTTCTTTAGGGCTTACAATTCTACTGAAGATAATCCTTTCGGAAATTTATCTATGCCGCACGATGATTTCGTAATATATCTTAAAACGTTGGAAAATTTATTTTTTTCTAAAATTGAGGAATTGATTGTACAAAAGCATATAATTCGTATCCTCATTACCATTTTTAAAGAAGTTGAATTTATTCATCCGTGTCAACATTTTCCGCATAATTATTTATTGAAATTATATGCTCGAGTTCGACTATTTTATACATTAAAATTTATTAATAAACGTTTCAAATCGCAATCCGGACACAGAAAAACTATAATTTTACGTCACGATTAGAATTTAATGTCTGTATTTTCCTTATAAATGCAAATTATTTAATATCTACTTTTATAAAAGTAAATGTGTTTTCGTTAATTAAATTTATTATTGAAGTTCGTTTATAATTTTATTGTTATAAAACTAAATGTGTTTGGCAACTTTGTGAATGTCAAAATGCATGTGTTACTTTCTGAAATAAATTTTTAATATTTCTGCTACTCCTTTTAACATTTCTGCTACTTTTTTTAACATTTTTACTATTTTTTATGTAAGTATTATACAGTAACAGCACATAATGATAGTGAATATTACATGTTTTCACTTATTCCAATTATTGTTTCAGTTGACATTGACATTTGGAGCACATTCTTTCTACTGAAGGATGTCCATGAGGAACAATTAATTAAAAAAAAATGGATATCTTAATATTTATATATTACTAAAATTTTCAGTAAAAATTATGAAATTTTAACGCAAGTATTCGGAATAAACATAAGTATTTTTTTAAATATTTTTATGCATTTTTTACTCAATGACAGAACAAATAAAAATATTAGCTTTTGCGCCCAATGATCTATATTCGCTTTTGAGCTCAATAATTATATATATTTTGTATACATTTTACAATTCTATTTACACAATAAGTTACGAAAAATTTTGAAATAAAATGATACAAAATACACAGAAGTATTATTTTCATTTCTTCTACTTCAAGAAATTCTTTGGATTATAATTAAAATTGCGCAAAAAATCTTTTTTGATTATATATACTCATATACATTTTTTAATTATATATGTACATTTCAATTGTAGCGCCGGTACATCTGACAATATGGCGACGTACCACGTGACTTGAGGACAACTACATCAAAGGTGCCGACACTCAGTGTCGCTACTGGGTATGGTTATACTCTGTGTCTCTACTCTACTTATACTGTGACGTGATGTTTGTGTGTAATATTAATTTAAGTTAGCACGTCTCTTCTGCCTGTTTTTATGGTTGTATTATGCTATACTTTCTGCACTTAAAATGAAATCGGTAGTACACATCAATGGTATATAATTAGAAGAAAAAAGAGAAAAAAAGAGAAGTGCTAAAAGTTCAGTTATAAAGAACAAATGTTTCTCTGATGTATGTACGGAGTCTGTCGAATTGAGTTATCTTAATATAATATATGTTTTATAGTTTTATGTATGTATGTATGTAAGCAGAAAGTATTCATTTTTTTTTAGTGATTGCATTATTATCTGCTATTACTTGTTATAAACAATGGCGTGGTCAAACTATCAACGTACTTTAGCTATACTTCAAATAGTTACAGGCTCGTTTAATACTTTATCGGTTAAGTAAGTACGTATTTTATAAGTACGCAAATTAATTATATATATACATGTATACGTATGTATATATAGCATAAAGAATAAAATCACAGTACAGAAGAAAAATCAATCAATCAATAATCAAGTTTCACTGATGTTAGAATTTGACTTTAAATTTATTTAGATATGCAGATCGACAAGTTGTACTTGGTGAAGATGAACAGCTCAGACATTTCAATCATCCCTTTATGCAATCGTTATTTATGTTTTTTGGGGAAGCTCTTTGTTTTTTAGCGTTTAAAATCTTCTATTATTATTATAATCGGCAAGGCGTAAGTATTCATGATTTTTGTTCTCTGAATAAATTAAATTGTATTATATACTATATATTAATTTGTTCACAGGACGGCTCCATAGATAATAATGTGCTCGTTAAGGGTACAAGGGTTTTTAATCCTTTCATCTTACTAGTACCTGCATTATGTGATATGTTTGCAACATCCATAATGTATATTGGTCTGAACATGACTTATGCAAGTAGCTTCCAAATGTTGCGCGGATCAGTAATTATTTTTACAGGAATGCTTTCTATTGGGTTTCTTAATAGAAAATTGGGAGTAAGAGAATGGATAGGCATTGGTTTTGTTATAACAGGTTTAGCATTTGTTGGCGTTAGTGATATATTAACAATGGAAAACAGTGATATTAGTGCAAATTCTGTAATCACTGGAGACTTACTTATTATATTTGCTCAGGTACATTTTTTATTATTAATTTATCACTATTATATAAATCTAACATATAAAATTTAGTAATTATAATTATGATTTAATTATACTTACATACCCAAATAGCCAAATGCTGTGAGTTTGCTGCCATGTTGCCAACAAGTAGCTTGTCGTTGGTAATGCAACTAATTTTGACAAACTCGGGACAAGGTGAGACAGCATTATGCTTGTCGGGTTGAACTTATATGAATTATATTTCTATTAACAGCAAATTGATTGCAACGTGACAGCATCAATTTGTGAGGAATTAGTGACAATTTCATATTGTCAACATTTCGTTAGCAACGAGATACAATTAAAAAACTTCATAGCTTGACGACATATACACAATAACGGATGGAAATCATTATATATGTGTTGTTGCCGCCACGTTTGCATCATGATGCTCAAGATGGAACGATGAATCATTCATTGCTGTCATGTTGCTGACATGTTGCAGACAACATAACATACAAATATTGCGGACCGTTTGCTCTTGAAATTGCGTCAACTGATTGCATGTATAAGCAGTCATGTAGCTGTATTTGTAACATAGTCTATTTCGATGTCAACAAATTTACAGCAAATATATGAAAACACATGCAATGCATTAGTTTGCTCAATATACTTTATCACGCTTGGCTATCTGGGTAGTGTAAAATATCTGAGCATGTTATAATAAATATGTTCACTTTAATAAAATAATTTCCAAATTTAAATATATAAGGTAATAACAGCTGTTCAAATGGTTGTCGAGGAAAAATATGTGGGACAACAGGATATTCCTGCGCTACAAGCAATTGGATGGGAAGGCTAGTACAGTTTGTATTTTTCTCGATATGTTAGATTTCTTAATATTAATATTTGAACTTTATCTAAAAAAACATTTATTTATTATTTTTATTTTATCACACACACAATATTTTTATAGGCATCTTCGGATTTATTGGTATTTCTATCGCTATAATCCCTCTCAATTACATTACTGCACCACCACCTTTTGCGGATAATTCACGTGGTACACTTGAAGCCACTGTAGAAGCTCTTATCCAAATAGGAAGCAATAGCAAATTGTTGATAGCAGTTATCGGTCAGTCTATCATTTTTCTTTTCAATTTCCTTTGTGATTATCAATTTCCTGATTTTATCACAAACTATCATTTGGAATTGCAGGTATTGCATTTAGTATTGCTTTTTTTAATTTTGCCGGTATTAGCGTTACTAAGGAAATGAGTGCTACAACGAGAATGATTTTAGATAGTGTTCGAACAATTGTGATATGGGTCTTTTCTTTAGTTTTTCAATGGCAAGTTTTTCATTATATGCAGGTATGATTAGAAAGAGAAGTATAATTATTAATAGTATTAATATATATGGGCAGATCCATTACTTTTCGACCAAAGGTTGCGGGGGTGGGTCACCGATTTTGATGCCGATTTTTTCCTCGAAAGTACACTAGAAAAGGAGATGATTTTGAAAATTTGAGCCCGATTCGATCAAATCCGGTCGCTGGAGAATTTTTTAAATTTTGAAAAAAATTGATTTTTTATTCATTTTCAAAAATTTATATCTCAGCTTCTATATAACTTAGAGACTCGTTTGAGGCCGCATTCTTTTCTGTAAACCCTTTACTTTTAAGGAAAAAATTTGTCATTGGTTTACACTCAAGTCCAGCTTCACGGCGAGCTGCTAACTAAACCACTGTTTTAGAGAAATTTTGCCTATTTTTAAAATGCTGTCATATCTACAGTTTTCGAAGCAGAGGGTTGATCAGCAGCTGATATTTTTTGTTCAGGTATACTCTGAAGAAATCTACCCACTTTTTGCTTGATTGCTTTTATTTTGTTAAGTTATGACCATCTAAAGCCGATCGATTTTCGAAAAATCGCCATTTTCAGATAGCCAGAAATTTTTTCTTTCAACTCGAAATTCTTTGAAATTTTCAGGGAATATACTTCATTATATCCTTAAACGACCCTGAAAATTTCAATTTTTGAATAGAAGTGGTTTCCGAGTTAGAAAGTTTTTAAAATGTTAACTTTTCGATTTAATATGACATTTTTTGTAATTTTATCATCAATTTTGTAAATTTAATGTAAATAATTAATATTTTTCGGAAAATATATTCGAAAATAAAGAGCAAAACGCGCGGATTGTTTGAGAAAATTGAGGGAAAAAATTAATATTTTTTATTTTGATTTATTTGTTTAAAATTGTTCAAAGTTTATAGTACTAACGTTAATACTGTTATTTTTAATGTTATTTTGTTTGAAAATTTGTATTCAACATATTATTAAAAAAAATAAACAAATATTTACTTTTTAAAAATTTAAAAAAAATAAATAAAAATAAAAAATATTAATTTTTTCCCTCAATTTTCTCAAACAATTCGTCCTGCTTCTTATTTTCGAATACATTTTCCGAAAAATATTAATAATTTACAAAATTGATGATAAAACCACAAAAAATGTCATATTATAAATCGAAAAGTTAACATTTTAAGAATTTTATAACTCGGAAACCACTTCTATTCCAAAATTGAAATTTTCAGGGTTGTTTAAGGATATAATGAAGTATATTCCCTGAAAATTTCAAAGAATTTCGAGTTGAAAGAAAAAATTTCTGGCTATCTGAAAATGGCGATTTTTCGAAAATCGATCGGCTTTAGATGGTCATAACTTAACGAAATAAAAGCAATCAAGCAAAAAGTGGGTAAATTTCTTCAGAGTATACCTGAACAAAAAATATCAGCTGCTGATCAACCCTCTACTTCGAAAACTGTAGATATAACAGCATTTCAAAAATAGGCAAAATTTCTCTAAAACAGGTTTAGTTAGCAGCTCGCCGTGAAGCCGGACTTGAGTGTAAACCAATGACCAATTTTTCCCTTAAAAGTAGAGAGTTTACAGAAAAAAATGCGGTCTCAAACGAGTCTCTAAAGTTATATAGAAGCTGAGATATAAATTTTTGAAAATGACTGAAAAATTGACTTTTTTCAAAATTCAAAAAATTCTTCAACGGCCGGATTTGATCGAATCGGGCTCAAATTTTCAGGATTATCTTCTTTTCTAGTGTACTTTCGAGGAAAAAATCGGCATCAAAATCGGTGACCCACCCCCGCAACCTTTGGTCGAAAAGTAATGGATCTGCCCATATATATATATATATATATATATATATATATATATATATATATATAATATATAACAAGAAACATTCTAGAATTTTTTATTACAGCTTATTGGTTTTGTAATTCTTTTAATCGGTATGGCATGTTACAATAATATTGTTATTCCGCAATTAATTCAAAAATATCGATGTTATCTGGGACGCCATACATTACCTGAAAATGAAGATCATATTATTAATACTGCTGCAGATGACGTGCAAGAAACAACATAAATATCTATATAATTTTAGTATATTAAGTTGTAATTATTGCTAATGTTAATTGTTTTTTACACATAATTATTATTATATCAACAAAAAGACTAAGATAAAGACTTTACAAACTAAGATTACGATCTAAAGTAATCGCGCGCGATTTGTTACTTATATCTGTCTTATTATTAAGAACAAACATATATAAACAAAACAAAACAAACATATATATAGAATTATTATACATCTGTATTTTCATCTTTTGTTAAGATGTAAATAAAAATGAGAGAAGTACAGAATTAGATTTATCTTTGATACAAGTAGTAAATATATAATTTTAATTGAAACTAGAGTAATTTAAAATTTAAATGATATACTATACATATGTATATGTCTGCGTGGAAGGAAGCATGTGAGTTCATGCACATATAGAGCTCTTTTCTTTTGAACCCCGCACTAAATCAGTGGAAAATGGCTCTTGGTCGAATTGGCTGAAGTTATTGGCCTTAGTATGTATTCGACTAATGATACAAGAAAGATTTCCTTACACTTCGGAAGAGTATTAAATGTTTATATATGTGCAATATATGTAGATACTTGACACACACACTCCCACATATCTCCTTCCAAACACACATATACAATACCTATAGGATGTCCCACTTTAATTTTCACACCGTAATAATTCGAAAACATGGCGTTTTGGTAAAAAGTATTACAAATAAAAGTTGTAGGGTTTTAAGAGGGCCGTTAGATGAGTCACCTAGATTTTGGGTGCGAGGTTTACTTTAGGCCCAATAAGGCCGAAGCCGGTTTTTTAATAATAATAAGAGAAATGGGATCGCAACGATAAACAATCAATTTAGTAACAAAGCCATGCGATCCAAGCCTTGGTTTTTTGGCAGCCTCATATTGGTTTTTGTATGCATATATATACTATATATATAAATACAAACACGCATATTTATTTTTAAAGTCAATTTCTTTACATGTCGCCATAAAACTGATGATTTAAGACATGCATTAATTTCATCAGCGGGGGTTGAACGTGATATAACTGGCAGAGTTTGTCGAAAATCACCAGACAATAAAATTAATGCTCCACCGAAGGGCTGTCCATTTTCCCTCAAATCTTTTAATGTACGATCAAGCGCTTCTAATGCTTTTTTATGAGCCATTGTGCATTTGTCCCATATGATAAGTTTACATTTTTTAAGAACTTTGCTCATTCCGGAATTTTTAGTGATATTGCATGTTGGCGTATCAGTGATTTACAAATTCAACGGCAATTTTAGTGCTGAATGCGCTGTTCGACCACCATCCAAAAGCGTTGCCGCAATTCCAGATGATGCAATTGCCAGTGCAATTTTATTCCGTGATCGAATGGTTGCCAAAATGAGTGAAATAAGAAAAGTTTTGTCTGTACCTCCAGGCGCATCTATGAAGTACAATTCGCCGCTTTGATTTGTAATTGCTTGCATTATTGTGTCGTATACAATTCGTTGTTCTGGAACCAATTTCGAAAGATTCGTTTCAACAAATGTACCCAAATCATCAATATCGAAGTGTGTTTCACGTTGTAAATCACGATCATAAACGTCATTTGCAAATCGATTCGGAGCACACATACCCAAATTTACCAGTCCTTTGTTAGCGATTACTAAACATATATCCTCAATCAAAACCAACGCTTTATTATATACACGTTTGGTGTGAATTGCATATCTTTATTATGATTCGTTGATTGTAAACGACGTAAAATGTCTTTACTCATATAATCTTTGTATTTTTCCCAAAGATTGTTCGGATTTAATGGGAAACACATTGTTAATATTATCGCAAATAACATACGTATTTGCTGTGGTTGAGCAGTATATATTTGATGCATCATCGAATGTTGTGTCCCAATGTGCATCGTTTTCAAGAAGATTCAATTTTTGGCAAGTTTCTTGATAGGTCGTACATAATTCACCATTTACTGTTCTCAGTTCTTGGAACGATTTCGGTCCACGTACGTTAACTAACAGTAATCGCAAGTAAAAACATTCTTGATTGTTAGGATGAACTGTGTACAGACGGCCTAACGCGTTGAATGAATATAAATTCGAATGTCCTTCAACTAGTTTGCCTTGTTTACGACGTTGAAACTTTTTCGCTGATGCATTCCATGTGTAGTATTTTGGCACTTCTGAATAAAGTAGTGTTCTTGCAAACAAATCGTCTATGCTCAATGAGAAGAACGCAGTTAACGTTGTATGCGGTGGCGATAATGCTCTTGCATGTACATTTTCCGTTGTGAAATACACGCGCTGTCCATTTTCAAGATGTACTGCCAAATGAATAACTGTTGGATGACGTTCATGAATTGGAAATGAGAAAATACGCCAAACAGCTTCATTGCTACTAATGTAGCGTCCCAATTGATATCGTTCGATTTCATCGATTGGTGCAAATGCATTTTCCACTTCAAAAACTGCCATATCGTTTCCTTTGTTGACATATTTGCAAATGTATTTAATCGATTTCACCGAATTGCAGTACTCGACATTTATATGTGCTTTGAACGTTTTTGAAAGTAATGGTGAATACGGCACAACCCAATGATTATCGACCTCAATATTATTGTTACGAACTTTTATAGTGATTAATTTACCACCATCTTTAGTTAATCTTCGACGATATTGTGGATATCCATCATTTCCAGTGATAGTTTCGGAGTGTAAAGGTGAAATTTCATGGGCAGTGAAAAGCAGCAGCAGATCGTACTGATTGGCTACAAAAAAGAGAAGTTCTCGAGTTTCTAGAATTTCTCTATATTGTAGCCAATCAGTACGATCTGCTGCTGCTTTTCACTGCCCATGAAAATTCACCTTAAGGGTGCCGTCCCATGGCGCGTATCGCGGTACGCGCGTACCGGGCGTATCAAATTCTGCGACCAATCACAGACGATCCGCCGGTTTTGGTACGCCGAAATTTGCTCCTAAACGTCCCATGGAGCGGATTTCATCAGATTAAGCGTAAGCGGACCAGCGGATCGCCAATCACAGAATCTTTCCGATAGAGCCCTTTCAAAGATTCCGTTGAACCGGATCCATGATTGGCGATCCGCTGGTTACGCTTCCGTTTTATCCGCTCCATGGGACAGTAGGACCCGTTTGGCGGCGTACTGAACACACGCACACAAACACGCATGTGACGCATGCACCTAAAAGGGCAAACGTAATAATAACCTCCAAAGTGAAGCCAGTTGTATGGCAAAAAATGGATTCCGAAACAGTACTGCTAGCCATTTTCTATTTTGTGAAAAAATTTAAACAAAGTTATAGTATTTTTCGTCGACAAGAATTGCGACGTAAAATATTGTTATTGTATGCACTGTACGTAATTGCTATAAACGAAGAATCTAAAAAAGAACGACAATATTGGGTGCGTCTTATATTTACCGTACAACGGCGATTATTACAAGGAGCAAGTGATAATCTCGTAATTGAAATGGAGACTGAAGACGAAAAAAAATTTGTCAATTATTTCCGAATGAATCCCATCTTATTTCAAGAATTACTCAAATTAGTCGGCCCATCCATTGTTAAACAACATGTTGTTCGAGAGCCAATTCCTCCTGAAACACGTCTGCAAATTACGCTTCGATATTTAGCATCAGGAGACAGCATGACATCGATCTCATATGCCTATCGAATTGGCCATAATACTGTATCAAAGATCATATCAGAGACCTGCGAGGCAATATGGAATGCTTTGAAGGAGACATATTTTATTGATGACAGTCCAGAGAGTTGGCAAGAAATTGCCGACAAATTTCAGCAACTTTGGAACTATTCGAACTGTATAGGATGTATTGATGGAAAGCACGTTACATTGCAGGTATATAGAAAATGGCACCTGGGAGGGCTCGACCCACACGTACGACTGTACATGCATGTGTGAGTGTGCGATCCGCTCAAACAATGTTCAAAAGATTGTTAAGCGTATCAAAAACGGCGGATCGTCTGTGATTGGTCGCAGAGTCGATACGCCCGGTACGCGCGTATCGAGATACGCGCGTATCGGGCGTATCGGGCGTATCGACTCTGCGACCAATCACAGACGATCCGCCGTTTTTGATACGCTTAACAATCTTTTGAACATTGTTTGAGCGGATCGCACACTCACACAGTTCCATCGTAACGTACGTGTGGGTCGAGCCCTCCTTCTTGGGTTCAGGTGCCATATTGAGTGTAGAAAGTGCACTAGTGGCACTAGAGCAGTAGAGAAAAGAGAAGAAACGGAGTATTTACATACGAGGTGCGTGCAATTAGGAATTATTGCGATCTAATACACAACAGAATACTCAGGAGAATTTGGACAGTTTTCCGCAAAGCTGATCGTACGTATTCGATCGTACATATGCGTAGTCACGATGTTCCAATGAAATCCTGAGTGACATTGTTTTGTGTTTAGGTTAACCCGAATCGAAGGCCGACACAAGCAGGATTGTCAGATTCTCGAGGAAGGGCCGCGTGTTCATCGGACTGAGACACTATACGACCAACGCTATCCGGTCCGACGCATCTATGCCCGTAGTACATGCGGTTAAGGCGAAGAGACGCTCGGAATTGAAGACTTTACTTTTGCTGGCTGCCCCCGCTTGCTCTCTTTGTGATATTTCTCATAGGCGGTGTGAGCAACTTTGGCAGAGTTTGTCTAATGTCGACGGCGGGGCACAGAATCACGCAGTCCCTTAGGAAACAGGCGTACGCCGCTATCCTTCAACAGGAAACGGCAATGTTTGACAGAGAATACAGTACGAGTACAGAACATTCGAATGATATCATGTGCTGTATGGGAAATGCAATTCTGGCAATTTCACTTTTTCATCTGCGCAGGACATTCCTGAATTTTCATTTTTAAATTTCAATGCACGGCAAAATTCGCAAAACTTATCCATTTTTCCAAAAAAGATACTTTGATGGAGACTATAATCATAATCAGCATCGTAATTAAACGCAGCAAGATTCAAATCAGCATGCAGTGTCCCTCTGAATCGAACATTGCGTTCTCGATTGGTTGCCAGTTTTGATTCTCGTTGCTTTCTTGCTTCATTCGAGCGAGCTTCAGCAACTACGATGAAATGCAGCCAAAAAATATGTGTAAATGTATTTAGTGAGAACAATAATTTAAACGATGACAAATTGAACTATCACTCTTGATGACCTCGTCGACAATTGTCCCCAATTTTCGGAAAAAAATGAAAAAATCTTTATATATAAAAATGAATGTATGTATGTGTAATGTAAAATACGTATAAATATATTTAGTGAGAACTTATTTAATTCAATATTATGATAATTGAAATAAAATGAACTCACGATAAAATGCAGCAAAAAACGCCACCTTGCGATGAGAATAAGGGAACGATGAAATGTGTGTGTGTGCACCCAGCAAACGAAAAAAGATTGAAAAGAATTAAAACAGGATTGCCAGGAATTCAATTAAGGACTTCCCGAATTCCATTCTGTCCAAAAAAGAGATTGAAATAGTTTCAATATCATGGAATTCCTTATTTTGGAAAGAATTTGTCTTTTTTGAATCTTATCCAATTCCAACACAAAAATATTATACCACTGAATGCCAGGTTAGGGATTGGAAAGTTTCGTGATGAATTCCATTGAATACCATTGATTCCGTTAACGAAATGAATACCACTGAATGCCAGGTTAAGGATTGGAAAGTTTCTTGATGAACTCCATTGAATACCATTGATTCCGTTGACGAAATGAATACCATTGAACGCCAAACTAGGAATTAAAAATTTTCGTATTGAATTCCATTGAATTTCGTCTATTCTGACAATAAAATGAATACCATTAAATGCCAGGATAGGGATTAAAAAGTGTCCGTGTTGAACTCTGTGGCGGTACGCGCCAATAATAGTACACGCCCGCGCGGTATCTGCATTACCGGCAATTCGCGTCGACGCCGCTAGGCGTCGCATCGCCGGGGCATCTTCTCGAGTTCAAAGTTTCGTCTCGACCGCTATGTAAAGGGACCCCCTACGGTGCCTGACAGATCTTACAAATCTCATTTTCGGGCTAATTGCCCGTCGGCAGTAGTGCGTGTAATGCCCTTAGGCATACACAAAAGCTTACCGACGAACAACGGCGCTTGGTCGCCCAACGGAGGCGCGAGACGTTTCCTAAACCATCTAATGCCATGCAATTCCATAACCTTTACGGATTCCATAGGAGTGGATGAAATTTAAAATTTCTTTTTTGGATTCCATGGGATTGGACCATCTCATTTCGAATCCCATCTAATTTCATCTAATTCCGCCAAAAAAGGGATTCAAAAGTATTAAAAAATTTTAATATCTTTTAATCCTTTTGCGTTTGCTGGGCAGCCAAAAAATATGTGTAAATGTATTTAGTGAGAACGATGATTTAAACGATGACAAATTGAACTATCACTCTTGATGATCTCGTCGACAATTGTCCCCAATTTTCGGAAAAAAATGAAAAAATTCTGTATAAAAAAATATGTGTAAATGTATTTAGTGAGAACTTATTTAATTCAATATTATGATAATTGAAATAAAATGAACTCACGATAAAATGCAGCAAAAACCCCACCTTGCGATGAGAATAAGGGATGATCGTTACCTATATCGTTAGCATACCTGAGACTATGAGGGTTATCGCATCAATCTGTTAGTAAATCCCAATTCTCTTTCCTCTTTATAGAAAATAGTTAAAGGAAATAGCTCAGCATTACAATGTAGGCATTTCTTCCTCACATGATTCGTAATTACCCGAAGAGGCATATAATCAGGAAGTACGCGGCAAATATTTCCCTTCTGCAGCGGTGCACGAAACTTGATGGGTGTCACCACAATGTATCGTAATGACAGTTGGGTACCAAGTCCAGGATAATCATAAGTTAAACGAAGAACGGACAGTTGGCAAGCGATAGTCTTTTCTCGCGAAGAGTAGAGTAGCACTCCATGAATTTATAGATTTTTATAATTTAATTTTTTTAATTTTTTTACCCTTATTTTCCTTTCTCAATATCCATTTTCTTTAGATTACTTTCCATTTCCATATATTTCTTTTTTCATATATTTCTTTTGACATTTACTAACAACTGACATATACTGAGTGAAATCATCAACTTATCTATATAGAATGTGAGAAGCCGATTAACTTGAAACTTGGTGACATTTATGAGTATATGTTCGGCTCGAACTTCTAAGCTCGAATTTCTGAGCCGAACATATACTCATAAATGTCACCAAGTTTCAAGGGTAAACCAAAGGATGATGTCGTTGCCCTAGATATAGAGGTCGATGTTGAATCTTAATAACGCGAAAATATACAACGATGCGCCGCGTAGTGTCTATGTCATTTGTTTGTGTTATGTTATGAAGTTGCTGCTTTTACATATTATATGTCAAAACTGATAAATCAGTCACTTCAATTCGTGACTGTCGCGAGCAATTAATTATTTAGTGAAAACTTATTTAGTGCCACCTTTAACGTTATTAAATTTCACAGTCAACACTACTTTCTCTCTCTCTCTCTCTCTCTCTCTCTCTCCCTCCCTCTCTCCCTCCCTCCCACCCTCCCTCCCTCTCATATGTTAAAGAAAATAGGGAAAAAAATGAGTTTTCTGAATAGAATAGGAAATGATATATCGGCGTACACTCGATGTACTGTGTATAAGTCTATCATAGCGCCTCACTTTGAATATTGCGCAACGATGTTAATAGGCATGGGTGAGACGCAACTGAATTGACTGCAAGTGGCACAAAACCGTGCCATGAGAGTCATACTGCAGTGCTCGCGATATACAAAGGTAGAATTGATGCTGCAAACCCTTAAGTTTATGAATGTAAGACAGAGGCTAATGTACAATGTATGTATTTTTATTTTTAAGATAGTAAGAGGCATAATGCCAAAACATTTAAGTAATAGGATAGAAATAGTAGGAGATGTGAGTGGACGGCAAACGAGACAGAGTGAGAATATTAGAATTCAATATCGCAGGACGAGAAGCGCACAGAAAAGTATATTTTATGAAGGTTTGAACATGTATAACGCCCTGCCGATGAAAATTAAGCAATGCGATAGAATTGAACCTTTCAAACGTAGGTTAAAAGAATATATTGTACCTCATGTAGAGGAATTAATTTAACGATATTTTATGTAAAAAAATAGCCGAGAAGGCTAATAAAGCTCAATCAATCTCTCTCTCTCTCTATATATATATATATATATATATAAAGCAGTGGCAGCAGCAGGAAGAGCAACGGCACCTGCAAAAATGAGTCCGGCGCCAAGCAGCGGGAATAAAGTAGCAGCCGCGAGTGGAACAGAGGATATTGATAGAAAAATAAATTGGCTTGTAAAAACAGTGAAAGAATTAAAAGATGAGGCAGCATATAAAAAGGAGATCAAATCAATGATAAAAGAAATAGTCCGTGAGGAGATGGGAGGCATTAAACAGGCATTAATAGAAGAATTGAGAAAAATGTTGACGCAAGGGGCATATGGACCGTGAAGTGGAGCGACAAGAAAATATAGCGATGTGATTAAAGAAAGGAAGGAAGAAAATATCTAGATTATAAAACCAAAAGTACAACAAGAGAGTGAAATTACGAAGAAAACAATTAAAGATAAAATTGATATAACCAAGATGGAAATAGGAATTACCGAATTAAGAAAGGGAAGTAAAGGGACAGTGATCTTAGGATGTGAGACGGAAGAAGAGAAGGATAAGTTAAAGACGACGGTACAAGCGGCAATGGGCGAGGAGGTCAAGGTCTCTGAGCCACAGAAGAGGAAACCAAAGATTAAAATAATTAATGTTGGTGGAGAAGAAATGAAAATGGAGGATAATAAACTGATAGATACAATCAAGAAGCAGAATAGAATTGACGAAGAATCCTGTATGCACCTAGTGAAGAAAATATTAAGAGGAAAAAATAAGGATACTGAGCAAGGATCCGTAATAATTGAAGTGGATGAAAGCACTCATAATTCACTAATAAACAGAGGAAAAATAAATTTAGGATGGCGAAAGTGTCCTATATTTAATTATATTAGTGTTAGAAGATGTTTTAAATGCTGGGGCTATTACCATATTGCCAAGAATTGCACGAGACAGGAAACATGCTATAAATGTGCAGGAAATCATAAGGCGAATGAATGTACGACGGCGAACAAGAGGTGTGTAAACTGTACCTATAAGAATCAGACGTACAACTTGAAGATAAATGTTAAACACGAGGCGCTGAATTCGGAATGTCCGACATTTAAGAAAGTATTGGAGGAAGAGAAAAAAAGAGCCGGCTGAGAAGATGTAAAATAGCAACTACAGGAAGAAGCGGAATTACTCTGGTATACAAATGCGCAGAGCTTCTTGGCGCATAAGGATGAAATTCAACATCAGATTATGAAGAAGGTGAATCCTGCGATTCTAGCGTTATCCGAGACTAGATTGACTGTAGAAATTGAGGATAGTGAGGTCAATGTACCGGGGTATAGTATAGTTAGATGTGATGCTGAAAATAGAAACACAGGAGGAGTACTGTTATATATATATATATATATATATATATATATATATATAACAGTACTCCTCCTGTGTTTCTATTTTCAACATATATATATATATATATGTAGGTCCAGAGGTATGTTCCGGGACTGTTTACGTTTTTTGAAATGTACAGTCCTGGAATATAACGTATATATATGTAATCAGATTCAAAAAACTGTCCCAAAAAATGCCGTAGGACATCAATTTTTTCCAGGACAGTCCTGGAAACTGCCAAATGTCCCGGAATATACCGATATCAAAAATAAAAGTCCCGGAACATACTTCCAGACCTACATATATATATATATATATATATATATTTGTTAGGGATGATATTAAATTTAAAATAGTTGATAAGAAAAAGATAGTGTCAAATTGTTGGTGCGTGGTGGTAGAAATAAGAGAGAATTTGTATAAAGGTATGATAGCAGTAGTGTATCATTCGCCGAGTGCGTCAAATGGTGATTTTGTGAGATTTCTGGAAGATACGGTTGAAGATCTAATAATAAAGTATGACTGTATAGTGATAGGGGACTTTAATATAGATATAATGGTAGATTCATTTTACACAAAGAAATTATTAACGGTAATGCAAAACCTAGGGATGAGGCAATACGTTGATTGTCCAACGAGAGTTACAAAAGATAGTCGAACAATGATAAATTTAATTTTTTCGAATAAAGAAATAAAGGTACAAGTGAATGAGAAACCAAAAATAACGGACCATGCATGGCTAAAAGTAGAATCTAATATGAATAAAAAGAGAAATAAATATAAAGTATTTAGAGGCAGGGACTATAGTAAATTTAATGTAGATGAATTTCTTAGAATAATGGAAGAAAGAACTGAGCAAGGTCAAGGGCTAGATATAAGTATAAGGACGGAGAGATTTGTTAATAGTATAGTAAGTGTAATGGATACTGTAGCACCTAAGAAAAAGTTTAAGATTCCGAAAATATGGGAAGGGAAAATGTGGTATTCAGATGAAATTAGAATGGCAACAGATAGAAAGGATGAGGCTCACAGTAGAGCAATAAGCTCAGGTAAAGAACAGGACTGGGGATTTTTCAAGAATGAAAGAAATGCAGTAGTTAAACTTATTAGGGCAAAAAAGAAAGAATATTATGAGAATATGATAGATAATAATAGGAGTGATCCTACAAAAATGTGGAAAACTTTGAAAGAATTAATTAAAGGTGAGCAAAGGAGTTCAGAGAACATCGATAATGTAGATTTTGAAATATTAGAAAACATAGAAGAATGCAATATAGCTGATAAATTTAATATATATTATGTAAAAAATATTAGCAACATTGTGCAATCTATTGGTAATAAGGGGATAGAAGGCACAGGTAGGAGACCTATTTATGTAATCGAGAATAAGGGAGTTATGGAAAATTTTGAGCCAATTAGTGCAAGTGATCTGGAACAAATTGTTAGGGAACTACCACGAAAGAACGGAACAGAGGAAGGGATAAATAGTGATATACTGAAAATGGTGCTACCTGTGATAAAAGATGAGTTTGTAGGGGTAATAAATGATTCGCTTAGGACAGGTAAATTTCCAGAAGGTTGGAAAACATCCACGATAATACCGATACCAAAGGTAAACAAACCAAAAAAAGCGAGCGAGTATAGACCGATCAATATGTTACCGATATATGAAAAAGTATTGGAGTTAGTTGTAAAAAAAACAGTTGGAAAAATTTCTAGAAGACAATGAAATAATAACCGAATACCAATCGGGATTTAGGAAACAGCAGTCGTGTGAGACAGCAATTCAAAGTTTTATCGAGGAATAGAAGTTGATAATTGAGGAGAAAAAAATGGTGGGGGTGTTATTCCTGGATCTTAGGAGAGCGTTTGAGACAATAGATAGGGTAAGATTAGTGGAAAAATTATATCAGTATGGAATAAGAGGAGTGGTACTGGAATTGATAATATCGTATTTAAGTAATAGAAAGCAACAAGTTAGATTCAATGATATATGTTCTAAAATAATTGAGACAGTATATGGCGTGCCACAGGGATCAGTATTAGGACCTCTATTGTTTATTTTATATATAAATGATATAGTTAAAGTCTGTCCGGAGGGTAGTATATTTAGATTATTTGCAGATGACACGACCGCAAGTGTAACAGGAGAAAGTTGTGAGGAATTAGAAATAAAACTAAATATGGTGCTCGGTATACTTGAAGAATGGATGAATGTGAATATGTTAAAAATGAATGCAGATAAGACCAAACATATGATAGTTAGAAGTATAAGGAAAGAAATAAAAACAGACATAATAGTAAAAAGTTTGGATGGAACTATAATTGAGCGTGTCGAGATAGCGAAACATCTGGGTGTAATAATCGATAGTAAACTCCGTTGGGAGAATCACTGTGATTATATGTTAAAGAAAATAGGGAAAAAAGTGAGTTTTTTGAATAGAATAGGAAATGATATATCGGCGTACACTCAATGTACTGTGTATAAGTCTATCATAGCGTCTCACTTTGAATATTGCGCAACGATGTTAATAGGCATGGGTGAGACGCAACTGAATCGACTGCAAGTGGCACAAAACCGTGCCATGAGAGTCATACTGCAATGCTCGCGATACACAAAGGTAGAATTGATGCTGCAAACCCTTAAGTTTATGAATGTAAGACAGAGGCTAATGTACAATGTATGTATTTTTATTTTTAAAATAGTAAGAGGCATAATGCCAAAACATTTAAGTAATAGGATAGAAATAGTAGAGGAGATGTGAGTGGACGGCAAACGAGGCAGGCTGAGAATATTAGAATTCAATATCGCAGGACGAGAAGCGCACAGAAAAGTATATTTTATGAAGGTTTGAACATGTATAACGCCCTGCCGATAAAAATTAAGCAATGTGAAAGAATTGAACCTTTCAAACGTGTAGGTTAAGAGAATATATTGTACCTCATGTAGAGGAATTAATTTAAAGATATTTTATGTAAAAAATAGCCGAGAAGGCTAATAAAGCTCAATCAATCAATCAATTTCTCTCTCTCTCTCTCTCTCTCTTTCTCTCCTGCCTGCTACTTTATTCCCGCTGCTTGCCGCCGGACTCATTTTTGCTCCACTCGCGCCTGCTGCTTTATTCCCGCTGCTTGCCGCCGGACTCATTTTTGCAAGTACCGTTGTTCTTCCTGTCAAGGCCGCTGCTTTATTTATATCAACTACTTTATCACCATCACTAATAATGAATTTCTCGAATGGGCCAGGACACGACACCAATTCGCGGTTTTTATCATAAATTTTGTGCTTAGATACACAACCTGGATGGTAAAAAAGCTTAGCACAAGACTTGCATGCTATCACCTCCGTTTTTATCGCCTTCTTTCATGCCGAGCATCGATACTCGGCGTATTCTTCGAGGAACGATCGTTCATTCTGCTAATATCGGCAGAGACAGTTAATTGACTCGTCACTTTAACACGTCACTTTCACACGTCAGCGTTTTGTGTTCGTCGCCGATGTCTACCTGTCGTACGAGGCTTCGATGACCTCTGTACGAAATGCAGTTCTCGTGTCTATGTATCAACATATTCCGGCTAGATAACACTCATGACTACCCCCGGTCTATGCAGATATTCGTTACATAACTTTTTAACACTCTCCCTCACTTCTAAACCACTCAAAAATTAACACTTTTACGGAGCGATGTTTCACACGTCTGCTTCTGCTAAGAGAGAGAGAGAGAGAGAGAGAGAGAGAGAGAGAGAGAGAGAGATTGAATAATCGTTATTTATTAAACGCTCTGGGACTGGTCCCCTAAAGCGTTAAGACAGTGTTACACAATATACATAGTAGAAACCCTGCTGAAAATGACCGATTAAATCCGATTGATTCCGTATTAAATTTGGTGAAATTGAATCGGAATGAATGCATTTTCAATCCGGTTAATCGGATGCCCGATCGGAAGTGAATCGGTTCTAATAACAAATCAATCGGAATCGTTTTTAATTCGGCATTTCCGGATTGATCTGAATCCGTCGTTATCAGTTTCAATCGTATTAATGCACATCCATTTTAATCGGATGAATAAAGTGAGCACATGAATCGTGTTGAATTCGCATCAATCGTAAAATTTTAGTACATCACCGAAATCGGATTTAATGCGATATTTCCGAATTCATCTGAATCCGACTGAATCGGTTTCAATCGTATTAATGCCAATCCATTTTAATCAGGTGAATAAAGTGACCACATGAATCGTATTGAATCCGCATCAATCGTAAATTTTTAATACAACACCGAAATCGGATTTAATGCGATATTTCCGGATTTATCTGAATCCGACTGAATCGGTTTCAATCGTATTAATCCTAATCCATTTTAATCGGGTAAATAAAATGACCACATGAATCGTATTGAATCCGCATCAATCGTGAAATTTTAATACAACACCGGAATCGGATTTAATGCGATATTTCCGGATTCATCTGAATTCTACTCAATCGGTTTTAATCGTATCTGCGCTTAATCCATTTAAATTGGGGAAAGTAGCTATGTGAATCGGATTAAATCCGCTTTAATCATTAAAATTGTATATAACACATAATTTTTACGTAATAGAGTTCTTACTACAGGATTTTCTTTTGATAAAATCATGAGTTTTATATTTGCAAAACTGTAAAATGTTTTTATTTAACCCTTCGAGAACACACAGGGTTAATTTGACCCTTTTTTCTTTTTTTTGCCAGAAAACATTTTAGCCAAAAATATTAGACTTATTTTTTTGTCAATATTTTAAAAAATTTAAAAAGAAAACAAATTTTTTTAAATTCTTTTTGAATTTTTTAAAATATGTAATTAATTCCAATCACACTTTTTATTTATATCAATTGATTTAACAATGTTTCAAGTACATCTGGAAATTTTTTTCAAGCTAATCGCACTCGTCAATTTAAAATGGTGGACGATCAAAGTGTGTATGTAGGGTCAGATTGACCCCGAGTGTTCTCCGTGAATGAAAAAACAGGTGTTTTCTCAAAGGGTTAAATAAATACTGCACATTGTAATAAATTTGTAGTACAAAGAATGGAATTATAATAAAGTAGTAAATAATCCTGTTTATATGTATATCCGGAATTCACGGATTCTATCAGTTTGAATCGGTCAGTCAATCCGTTTAAATCATTATAATTTCGTGATTTCAGGGTTCACGAAATCATAATAACAATTTAAACGATTGACTAAGACTGATTCAAACCGATAGAAAACGAGTGCAATTACATCCTTGAGTACGAATCCGTTTCAATCGTTTCCAATCGGTTTAATCGTTATATAACTAATCATGGAGTTACTGACCAGTTCACTCAAAAAGAGTGAATATTCGCTCCAATAGAGTAAATTTATTCACTCTAAGGTAAAAAGAGTAGAGTTTCACTCTGATTTTTAAAGTGAAGTCGTTAGAGTGAAATTGTCACTCCAAACTTCACTGAATTTGAAGTGAAATCGCCTTCCCTCTTCCCGCTTCCCGCGTGTTTAGTTGTTCCCGTGTAGAAATTTGTTAGAGATGGCCTTACATAACATAAGGCCCCGATTATTTACGAATATATTTACGAACACAAAATTTCATAATGATCCAGCACTCTGGTTTTTGACATTCACCCGACATTAAACTATTATATTATATATCCAATTCAATTTATTACTCTTTTTAAACTGAATTTGTTTTTTAAGATGATTTTTGAAAAATTATATATTTGCGCTGGGGTTGTAATATATGTAGACTATATATAACGCTTACATCAAATTAAGAAGTAGTCTACCACATAAGGCAGTTGGCTCACGATGCAGAGGTCCCGAGTTCGAATCCCACCAAGGTAAGTGTTTTTCAAATACGAGAAAATATTTATAATCATAGACTGCATCTTAAGAAACAAATTTAGTTAAAAAATAATAATAAAATTTTAAAATAAATAATTTTTTTTATTATAACGAATTAAACCGATAAGAACCGATTGAAATTACATCTTTGAATACCAATCCGTTCCAATCGTTTTCAATCAGTGTAATTGTTATAAAATCATAACAATTCAAATCGATAGAATCCGATTTAAATTACATCCTTGAATACCAATCCGTTTCAATCGTTTTCAGTCGGTGTAATCGTTATAAATCCGTGATTTCCGGATCAAGAATCCAAGATTCATGCGGATTCAAAATTTTTAATCGGATTCAATTGGTCATTTTTAGCAGGGTTATTATACCCATTGTATATGGAACCTACAGTTTAACGCCGATTTCGAACGGCACGCTGATTTCGAACGACAATTTTTAAGAGAAGTTCTCGTGGCAAGACATACTCTCGGTGGTTTATTGCCATTGCCTTCCGAGAGGAGAACGAGCAAATAAAATTTTTTAGCTTTACCGGGAATCGAACCCAGGACCTTTGGCTCAATAGACCAGTGCGCTGTCTACTAGGCCACGCTCGTCCTATGGCAAACAGTCCAATATTATTTTTCAAAAATTATCAAGAATAGGTCACGTATTACGTCTTTACAGGTACATGAAATAAAAATTGTCATAATGTCGACTTTTATTGTGCTCATTTTGACATTATTAGGCATCTTATCCACTTGTCAAAACTCTGATTTGGACGTTACGACTCAATTTTGCCACGTCACATAATACTTGAGCACTATACAGTCGAGTCAGATCTTAGTACAATTGAGAATGATTACTATGTTGGTACATGCTCTATTCGTATCAGACTTGATCGCCCAACGAAAAGTATACATTTTCACAAAGGAAGACAACAAATAGAAGAACTAGAATCTCTCACTCTGATAAAAGTATATCCTCTAGAGTTCTATACACCAACGGGCTTTGTACACAAAAGTGATTCTATGGACGTATATTTTGCTAACGAGTTATCAGAAGGGCAATACATATGGCAAATAGATTTTAAAACAATACTGAATGATGAGGAAGCTGAATTGTTTACAACTACCTAAGGTTAGGTAGTTAGTAAATTTCAACATATACTAACAATAAGTTAAAGAAGTGTCTAAGAACATGTTTTACAAAATATTAGAACAGTTATTGTTTATAAATAAATAAATAAATAAATATAGGTATATATATATATATATATATATATATATATATATATATATATATATTTGTCATTATTTTTTATCATGTCTGATGGCCATGAGCATATGGAAGAAGTTTAAAACTACTTATTTTGTAAAATTTAATGAGATATAATACTTAAACGAACATATTATAATGAAAGATAAACATTGTTTTATCTAGATACAACTGTAGGGTAAGCGAACATATTTCGGAACAGTACCTATTTCGGAACACTTTAATTTTTCTCATGTTAGCCGTCACGTGTAATATCAAAGTGTTCCTAAATAGGTACTGTTTCGAAATACGTTCGCTCTTACCCTATATTAATATACCAATCAGAAATAATTGCTCTCTTTAATATATATGGCTATTGTTTTGCATTGTATTTTGTATTAATTAATATTATTACACAATTGTGATAAAAATATAATAATATAATTCAGTAATATAGTAATGATACGTGTTAAAGTTTTATTATTCAATTACCTGGAATAAATCGCACTTATATATATATATGTTTTATAATGCGTCAAATTATTAAACCGACAATAATTAAGCGCTCATATTATCTAAGGCATATCGTTTAAATGTGATAGATGATTGCTGGGAATGAATGGAGCTCGAGAAATATTTCCATGTTGGGACGAACCAGTTTTCGAGTCGATCTTTGAAATTTCTATAATTTATCTTACAAAACACACAGTTTTGTCAAACATACCTGTACGGGAGACTTATAGGCACGATGAACGTCTAACGTGGACGCACTTTCATGAAACTCCTGTAATTCCTCCTTATCTTCTGGCGATTGTAGTATCCGATTTTGTTTATATTACTAACAGAATCAATGAGAGAATTAGTCTTCGATGCAGACAACAAGCAGCATTGCATTTAGGACACGCAAAAATGGTTATCGAAAATGTCACGCTACATTTCGAATCTCAATGGAAATATTACAAGGAGCTTGCAAAAGTGGACCATGGCGTAATACCGGCTTTTCCTCATAAGACAATGTTTGGGTTGGGTCTTATTTTTCATAAATAATATATATAATTAGAAAGACAAATATTTTTCGTAAAATAAAAAACTTTATCTAAAAAGGAAGATACTATTTTCTAACATAACAAATTATAAGATATTTGATTTCTCACGTCGGAGTTACATCTTAGAAAATCAAAGTTACATCTTAGAAATATCTTGCTATTCGCTATGCAATCTTCTCTACTGGAAGCGGGTAACGGACTTGGACGTGGTGGACGGCCCAAGGAGAGAGGAGCGGAGAACGTGGTGCGAGAGGAGAGAGAAAGGAGAGAGAGAGAGGACGGAGGAGGTGGATTGGATGGAGAGGGCAGAGAGGAAGATGAGGAAGTGAAGGAGACGGGAAAATCGAAGCAGGAGGAGAGAAACGGAGGATGAAAAAGGCGGAGTAATATAGAGGTTAGGAAACCCTGCTGAAAATGACCGATTAAATCCGATTGGTTCCGTATTAAATTTGGTGAAATTGAATCGGAATGAATGCATTTTCAATCCGGTTAATCGGATGCCCGATTGGAAGTGAATCGGTTCTAATAACAAATCAATTGGAATCGTTTTTAATTCGGCATTTCCGGATTGATCTGAATCCGTCGTTATCAGTTTCAATCGTATTAATGCACATCCATTTTAATCGGATGAATAAAGTGAGCACATGAATCGTGTTGAATCCGCATCAATCGTAAAATTTTAATACAACCCCGAAATCGGATTTAATGCGATATTTCCGGATTCATCTGAATCCGACTTAATCGGTTTCAATCGTATTAATGCCAATCCATTTTAATCAGGTGAATAAAGTGACCACATGAATCGTATTAAATCCGCATCAATCGTAAAATTTTAATACAACACCAAAATCGGATTTAATGCGATATTTCCGGATTTATCTGAATTTGACTGAATCGGTTGTTAGGAGGTCACGAGGAATTAGGGCAGCGACGCGAAAAGAGAATGCACGAACACGACAACAATATATAGTCAGAATAAGAATATATATTTCAGATACACAAGTAATCACCGTACGTCGTGAACGAAGGCAAAAGACGTGTACGTTCCGTTACGATCGAGAGACGCGAGAGAGTGGGGAGAGTAAAAAGGCGCGAGCGTCGTGTCCGGAACGACACTGTCGGTAACGTCCGGATAACCGAGATCGCAGCGCGCGCTGTTAGGGTAACAGCGGAGATCGTTCTATCCAACACTTCCCCTCGATGCGAGAACGGATGATCCTTATTGAAGAGTAGTTATCTGCTCCATTCCGGATAAGGCGATGCACTTCTCGAATTTGGGTCTTGGTATGCCCTTCGTAAACATGTCAGCCACATTATCGTCTGTAGAAACATGTTCGACACGTAGGCGTTTGTCCTTCAGTGCCTCTCGGATAAAGTGGTGGCGAATAGCGATATGTTTGCTACGCGCATGGAAAACTGGATTTTCTGCAAGTTTCAATGCACCGAAGTTATCGCTAAACACCTCGATGTCGGTTAACTCCTCGAATCCTAGTTCGTTGAGAATAGCTGTCCAATGAATCGATTCCTTGGCTCCCTCCGTTAGCGCCATATACTCTGCCTCGGTGGACGATAAAGCGACGGTCCTCTGCTTCCGTGCATCCCAGGAAATGGGACTGCCGCTCAAAGCGAAAACATACCCGGAATAAGAGCGCCGATCGTCAGGACAATTTCCCCAGTCGGAGTCGACGTACCCCTTCAACGGTTTGACATCAGGTGAGTATACCAGTCCGAGGTCTAGGGTCCCCTTGAGATACCTCAGAACCCTCTTGGCAGCAACCCAGTGGGCCTTTCCGTACGAATTATTGAACTGGCCCAAACAACTCGCCGCGAAGCTTATGTCCGGTCGTGTGGCCAATGCCAAGTACGTCAGGCACCCGACCAGCTCTCTGTACGGAACATCTTCATCCAGTTCATGAGGTTCTGTTTCTTTGACGAGCCTCTTGTTAACATCTATAGGCGTACTGACCGGTTTGGCGTCTGTCATGTTGAAACGACTCAGGAGATCGGCGATGTAACCCCGCTGATTCATTGTCACTCGATTATCTTCCTGACTGAACTTTATCCCTAAACAGTAATTGATAGGTCCAAGATCTTTGATGTCGAATCGGCAGGAAAGCGATCTTCCGAGTTCCGTAATCGACCTGGAGTTCCTGGATGCGATGATGACGTCGTCCACATAAACCGCGATCAGGACGATGTCTTCCCCTTGTCCTATATAGTACAAACACGGGTCACCGTTACAGGGTGAAGCTCCGAAATCAATCAGGGCTTCGTGTAATTTTTCATGCCACTGTCTTCCAGCTTGGCGTAACCCGTAGAGAGATTTCATGAGTAGGCATACTTTGTCCCCCTGATCCAATTCGATAAGCATGCGTTCCGCCTTCAATTTGATGTCCGGGTCCTTCTCACTCCTCACTATGGCTACCAGGATGTCTCTTAGTTGCTTAGGGGGCTCCATCAATATCTCTTCCGGCAGCTCACCGTTAAGGTATGCAGTAGTTACGTCGAATTGGTTCATCGTCATCCCGTGTCGGGCAGCCAGTGCAGCAATCAAACGAATCGTACTCAGGCGGGCGACTGGGGCGAACGTCTCCGTGAAATGTATCCCTGGTTTTTGAGAGAATCCCTGAGCCACGAGACGAGCTTTTCTACGCTCCAGGTTGCCGTCAGATCCAAATTTGTTGCGTAATACAATTCTGCTGCCTATGATTTGAGCACCTTTGGGACGATCCACCAATTCCCAAGTATCGTTCTTAATAATTGAACGAATCTCTTGAATCATAGCGTCGAACCACTCCTCCGAATTAGGGCCTGCTAGTGCTAGTCTCATCGGTATTTCGGATAGAAAAACCTGTTCGGACGGATTAGATTCTGCGTACTGTACAACTTCATTGTACTGCTTCCGCGGGCGGCCGGGTTGTCCCGTTCTGATGATTCTTGGTCTTCCTGGTCCTCGTCTGGCGACAGGTTCACCGTCCACAGGGGGGTCGTCGTCGGCGTCATCATCCGCGTACTCGTCTTCCACGCAAACTTGATTGCCGTTAGAGGGCTCCATATTTACCTCGATAAAATTCTGTTCCCGTTCGTCTTCCTTAGCTATGACGTCCTGTTCACAATCTTCCGGAGAGAAATCCTGATACTCTCCGATCTTCGGAGGTGTGTGACTGGAAAACTTGACGTCACGAGATACGACGACGACTTTTTCCTCGGGTAGCCAAACTCTATACCCCTTTGACTCTTCCGAAAATCCAACCAGGATGCCCTCTTTGCACCGTGGTTCGAGCTTGCTCTTGCCCGGTTTTCCGTCGAGGCAGTGAACTCGACAGCCGAATTCGCGCAAGTAACCGACATCGGGAACTTGTCCGGTCCATTTTTCATATGGCGTCTTCCCGTTTAAACTTTTCGAGGGACAGCGGTTTCTGATATGATTTGCTGTATTAACCGCTTCAGCCCAGAAGCACGGCGGAAGTCCCGCTTGGATGAGAAGACATCGCGCCGTATCGAGCAGACTGCGGTTCTTGCGCTCAGCAACGCCATTTTGTTGCGGATTGTATGGAACAGTTAGCCGCCTCGTGATTCCGTGTGACTTCAGGAAATCTTCGAACTCGTTGCTCAGATATTCCCCGCCGTTGTCTGTCTGCAAACATTTGACGTTACATCCCTTTTGATTTTGAACGAGGGTGACATACTCTCTAGTGGCCTTTAAAACCTCGTCTTTCGTTTTTAGGAATCTCACTTCACACCAGCGCGAGTAGTCATCGATATATTCCACGAAATATCTTGCGCCGCTCATGGATGCAACACGCATGGGTCCGCATACGTCCGAGTGTATCAGGTCCAGCATGCAAGATTCCCGCATTGACCTCTTTGGGAAAGGATTTCGATGCATCTTGCCTTTCAGACATGTGTCACATTCGGGGTCGTCTCCCAAGTCTCTGCGTGTTAATCCGAGGACAGTTCCCTTGCGTTCTGCTTCGCGAAGATCTGAAATATTCAAGTGTCCGAGTCGTCTGTGCCATGAAACGTTCGTGGTAATCGCCGAAGAAACTTCAGATTCGGTCGCGACACGAGCGGATTCTTCGCATTCTCGTATGAAATAAAGACCGTCGATCTTATCAGCGACCAGCTTTTTATCTCCGTTGCGGTCCAACACCGAAGCGCCGTCCTTTTCAAAAACGACCTTGAATCCTTGCTCTGTAATTCTTCCGACAGACAGTAAATTGGAACGCAGATCTGGAACATGCAAAGTATTCTTTAACAATACGCTTTTAACCGAACCGAAAACCTTGGTCTCGAATCCGGCCGTGCCCTCGGCGACGATTTCGGTTGATTCGTCGTTCGCGAGGTTGATTTTTCCGCGTTTCGAAAAGTCAGCGTCGGAGAAAAACGCAATGTTATTGCACAGGTGCGACGTCGCGCCGCTGTCGATACACCACATCCGCGCACGTCCCGCGGATCTCGCGAGCAAAGCTTCGCTGGCGCACAACGACACTGGTTCGCTCGTTTTCGCGGGTTCGTTATCTGTGGCACTTTTATTACGGCACTCTGCGGCTTTGTGTCCGAACAGCTTGCACTTATTGCACCGAATTCTCTTCCTCTTCGATTGAGACTTATCTTGATCGGCCTTCGCGCCCTGATTCTTCCGCGGCTGAGTTTTCTTGTTCACGTACATCACACTTGATCCAGACGGTTGCTCGCTCCGATGGGCGTCGTGCTCTTCGATAATTTTTATACGTAGAACGTCGGGATCGGGTAACTCATCACGCGACTCGATTGCGACACGAAAGTTCTCGTAGCTCGGAGGCAAGCTATACAATAACGCGATCGCGAGCACTTCGGGATTCACGTCGACTTCCATGTCTCTCAATTTATCGACAGCGTCGAAGAACTTAGCTACATGCTCACGCACATCGCCGCCTTCTTCCATCCTGTGCAGCATGAGTTGCTTCAAGAGAGTTGCCTTTCTCGCTGGTCCCTTGGATTGATATATCGTCTCTAGCTTGCGCCAAACATCCCTCGACGTATTGCATCCCTTTATCTGCTTCAATTCCGTAGCGCTGATGGACAGGACGATGTCGGATTTCGCCTTGCTGTCGCCTTTTATCCAGGCTGCGATTGCGGCTGTTCTTTCGGCGTTATCGGCGATTATTTCAGGCTTGACGTTAGTCCCGTTCACGTAATCCCACTCGTCGTTTCTAATTAACAATGCCTCCATGTGTATCTTCCACGTATCGAAATTTTCGCGGTTAAGCGGCTCAAATCGCGAAACGTGAGTAGGGTTAATCATTGTTTTACGGATCGATGCAGTAACTCGATATTATGCGATAAGGAACGGTGGCAAATATGGCCGGCTTGCTTTCTACTTTCACTACGCGTATCACTGCGCGCACATCTGGGCCCATAACCTGTTAGGAGGTCACGAGGAATTAGGGCAGCGACGCGAAAAGAGAATGCACGAACACGACAACAATATATAGTCAGAATAAGAATATATATTTCAGATACACAAGTAATCACCGTACGTCGTGAACGAAGGCAAAAGACGTGTACGTTCCGTTACGATCGAGAGACGCGAGAGAGTGGGGAGAGTAAAAAGACGCGAGCGTCGTGTCCGGAACGACACTGTCGGTAACGTCCGGATAACCGAGATCGCAGCGCGCGCTGTTAGGGTAACAGCGGAGATCGTTCTATCCAACATCGGTTTCAATCGTATTAATCCTAATCCATTTTAATCGGGTAAATAAAATGACCACATGAATCGTATTGAATCCGCATCAATCGTGAAATTTTAATACAACACCGGAATCGGATTTAATGCGATATTTCCGGATTTATCTGAATTCTACTCAATCGGTTTTAATCGTATCTGCGCTTAATCCATTTAAATTGGGGAAAATAGCTATGTGAATCGGATTAAATCCGCTTTAATCATTAAAATTGTATATAACACATAATTTTTACGTAATAGAGTTTTTACTACAGGATTTTTTTTTAATAAAATCATGAGTACTATATTTGCAAAACTGTAAAATGTTTTTATTTAACCCTTCGAGAACACACAGGGTCAATTTAACTCTTCTTTCTGTTTTTTGCCAGAAAACATTTAAAAATATTAAACATAAAAAAATAAAAATTTTTTTGTAAAAAACTTTTTTTTTTTTTTAAAGAACACTGTTAATCTGACTTTACACACATTTTGATCGTCCACCATTTTAAATTGACGAGTGCGATCAGCTTGAAAAAAGTCCCAGATGTACTTGGAACATTGTTAAATCAATTGATATAAATAAAAAGTGCCGTTGAAATTATTTACATATTTTAAAAAATTTAAAAAAAAAATTTTTTTAAAATTTTTTTTGAATTTTTTAAAATATGTAAATAATTCCAATAACACTTTTTATTTATATCAATTGATTTAACAATGTTCAAAGTACATCTGGGAATTTTTTCAAGCTAATCGCACTCGTCAATTTAAAATGGTGGACGATCAAAGTGTGTATGTAGAGTCAGATTGACCCAGAGTGTTCTCCGTGAATAAAAAAAAAGGTGTTTTCTCAAAGGGTTAAATAAATACTGCACATTGTAATAAATTTGTGGTACAAAGAATGGAATTACAATAAAGTAGTAAATAATCCTGTTTATATATCCGGAATTCACGGATTTTATCAGTTTGAATCGGTCAGTCAATCCGTTTAAAATAAGTCGTTTTATTTTCGACCCAACTGGCCAATTGAAACCAAATTGCACAACGTTTCGACCGAATTCCGGTCTTTATCAAGTGCTTTAGATTACACCGATCCGCATAACAAATTTACATGCATCGTTGACGTGGTGACCTGACAACGTCAAGACAAACGCAAAACTAAACAAAAGACAAAATAATACATTTAACAATAAAAAACTATACAAAATCGTCATAATATCGCGCTGGTCAAAAACAATAAATTAATTAACACTGTAAAAATCAGTTAAAAATTTACAATTCTTATGCGTTCCAAAACAAACGGTGAGATCAAAACGTAACAAGCCATATCGAGGCACAACGTCTGAACAGTAAGACAGTCAAAGCGAAATGAAATTGGGTGCGTTCAGCCGATACTCCGCTAGCCTAGCAATCGTGAGCAGTCGCTCGTTTTCGCTCGTTTCCTCTCCTTTTAATCCATTGGATCAAAGGAGAGGAAACGAGCGAAAACGAGCGACTGCTCACGATTGCTAGGCTAGCGGAGTATCGGCTGAACGCAGCCAGTGTCAACCGTAATCCGCGGATAGCAAAAGGTGCTCTGGTGGGAAAAACGAGCAGAACCAAATATACAGAGCCGACTAAGTAATACCAATGACACGGTTATAAATAGATGGCAAACTCTCAGTATCGTTTTGTAAATTGATTGTGCAATCATGTTTTTTAATGAAAAACATTTCCGATATTTCTCTTTTTTTGAAATGTTTTTCTTTGTATAAAATTTTTGGATGCTGCCACTTAAAATCATGATTGTGTGCAAGACGGTGTTTGCTCACAACCGAATGATTATCTACATTTTTCTTGATATCACATCGATGTTCTTTGATGCGTGTTTCTAAATGCCTTTTTGTCTGGCCAATATATACTGCATCACAATTTGCACAATCAATCTTATAAACTAACTCTGTCTGGCTGAGATTCGGCAACCCGTCCTTGCCCTTTCTAATGACACAGTCTAATCTCTTCGGGATGGTGTGAAGAACTCTAAAGTTCATGTCTCGCATTGTACGGCTAACATTCTCGCTAAGACCCTTTATGTAAGGTACAGTAATGCACCTTCGAGGATCTTGGGCCACTTCGTTACTGACAGGATCATTGTTGTTACGATTTCGCAATTCACCAAGTCGGACATTGACATATTTATCAACAATTTTCTTCGGGTAACAATTATTAATAAGGATCTTTTTTATTTCACTAATATTAGACTTGTGAAACCGCGCGTCGGACAAAAGAATCGCCCGATCAACCAAATTCCTTACGATGTTAATTTTATATTTCATAGGATGGCTTGAAAAATAATTTATATACCGGCCCGAGAAAGTTGGTTTACGGAACCAATTCGTGAGCAATGCGCCTCCCTCGCGGATGACCGTGGTATCAAGGAAACTCAATTTACCATTGCTTTTCATTTCATAAGTGAATTTTAATCTATCGTGGTAATTGTTGAAACTGTCTAATAATTCACCAATACCCGACCTGGGAACAACCGCGAAAATATCATCTACATATCGTTTAAAAAAGAATATCCTGAAACTGAGCCGCTGTATACAATGTTTCTCTAAATCCTCCATGACCATGTCAGCTAAGATGGGTGAGAGGGGAGACCCCATCGGGCTTCTGAAGATCTGTTCATAAAATTGGCCGTTGAACATAAAACTAGTAGAACTAAGGATCAAGTCTACAGCACTTAAGAATTGTGGAAGGCTGAGATCAGTTTTTGTAGTGATGTAATTCCATCTCTCTTCAATCGCTTTTAAAACCAGATCTTTAGGTACGTTAGTGAAAATCCGTTTAAATCATTATAATTTCGTGATTTCAGGGTTCACGAAATCATAATAACAATTTAAACGATTGACTAAGACTGATTCAAACCGATAGAAAACGAGTGCAATTACATCCTTGAGTACGAATCCGTTTCAATCGTTTCCAATCGGTTTAATCGTTATATAATTAATCATGGAGTTACTGACCAGTTCACTCAAAAAGAGTGAATATTCGCTCCAATAGAGTAAATTTATTCACTCTAAGGTAAAAAGAGTAGAATTTCACTCTGATTTTTAAAGTGAAGTCGTTAGAGTGAAATTGTCACTCCAAACTTCACTGAATTTGAAGTGAAATCGCCTTCCCTCTTCCCGCTTCCCGCGTGTTTAGTTGTTCCCGTGTAGAAATTTGTTAGAGATGGCCTTACATAACATAAGGCCCCGATTATTTACGAATATATTTACGAACACAAAATTTCATAATGATCCAGCACTGGTTTTTGACATTCACCCGACATTAAACTATTATATTATATATCCAATTCAATTTATTACTCTTTTTAAACTGAATTTGTTTTTTAAGATGATTTTTGAAAAATTATATATTTGCGCTGGGGTTGTAATATATGTAGACTATATATAACGCTTACATCAAATTAAGAAGTAGTCTACCACATAAGGCAGTTGGCTCACGATGCAGAGGTCCCGAGTTCGAATCCCACCAAGGTAAGTGTTTTTCAAATACGAGAAAATATTTATAATCATAGACTGCATCTTAAGAAACAAATTTAGTTAAAAAATAATAATAAAATTTTAAAATAAATAATTTTTTTTATCATAACGAATTAAACCGATAAGAACCGATTGAAATTACATCTTTGAATACCAATCCGTCCCAATCGTTTTCAATCAGTGTAATTGTTATAAAATCATAACAATTCAAATCGATATAGAATCCGATTAAAATTACATCCTTGAATACCAATCCGTTTCAATCGTTTTCAGTCGGTGTAATCGTTATAAATCCGTGATTTCCGGATCAAGAATCCAGATTCATGCGGATTCAAAAGTAGATATATCAATAACAGTTCTAAGCCGGGGATCTCAGGGGTGGTGAGGGGCGGGGGGGGACGACTTGTTGGCGAGGGGTCTGCCGGGGGGGGGGGGGGGACGACTGGTTGGCGAGGGGTCTGCCGGGGGGGGACGACTTGTTGGCGGGGGATCTGCCGGGGGGGGGACGACTTGTTGGCGAAGGGTCTGCCGGGGGGAGGGGGAGGACGACTTGTTGGCGAGGGGTCAGCCGGGGCGGGGGGGGGGCTCGAGGACGAGGGGGAAACGGGGCGGGGGGGAGGGCTCGAGGACGGGGGGGAAACGGGGCGGGGGGAGGGCTCGAGGGCGAGGGGGAGCGGGGCGGGGGGGACGACTCGTTGGTGAGGGGGAGCGGGGAGCGGGGGGGGGAGGTAAGAATCAAAATGGCGCAGGGGGAAGCGGGAGGGGCGGGTGGGAGGGGAGGACCTTGAGGACGAGGGCGGGGGAGCGGGGAGGGGTGGGAGGGGGGGGGGGGAAGGGGGGGGGGGATTCAGAGGGCGAGGCGGTCTGCCGGGGGGGGGGAGGGACCGAGGGCGGAGGGAGAGCGAGGGGGGGGGGGGAGGGGACGACTCGTTGTGAGGGGAAGGAGGACAGGCGGGGGGGGAGAGGTCGGAGAGGTGCGCACCCCGGCGACATTGTTATAGTATATTAAAAACATATAGTATTGACACAATGCACCCGACGGTTACAGAAAGGGGGGGGTTGGGTTGTAGTCACTTTATCGGCGCGGGGGTGGTTTATGGGATTGACAAAGGCGCCTTTCGGCACCGTGGAATTTTATCAGCGAATCTAAACAAAAAGCGAGGTTAGACATT
>NW_027509793.1:0-1720 GCF_048541705.1 Temnothorax americanus | reverse complement strand
TTTGCAGAACTTCCGGCGAGAACTGCCGATTTTTGAAAAAAAAAAAGAAATACTTTTTGGGACATATAAAATTTTCGAGGTGTGACCCTGTGGAGGGCTGTAACTTTTGCAAAACTCCGGCGAGAACTGCCGATTTTTGAAAAAAAAAAAATACTTTTTGGGACTTATGAAATTTTCGAGGTGTGACCCTTTGGAGGGCTGTAACTTTTGCAGAACTCCGGCGAGAACTGCCGATTTTTGAAAAAAAAAATACTTTTGGGACTTATGAAATTTTCGAGGTGTGACCTTTTGGAGGGCTGTAACTTTTGCAAAACTCCGGCGAGAACTGCCGATTTTTGAAAAAAAAAATACTTTTTGGGACTTATGAAATTTCGAGTGGACCTTTGGAGGGCTGTAACTTTGCAGAACTCCGGCGAAAACTGCCGATTTTAAAAAAAAAAATACTTTTTGGGACTTATGAAATTTTCGAGGTGTGACCTTTTGGAGGGCTGTAACTTTTGCAGAACTCCGGCGAGAACTGCCGATTTTTGAAAAAAAAAAAAAACTTTTTGGGATTTATGAAATTTTCGAGGTGTGACCCTTTGGAGGGCTGTAACTTTTGCAGAACTCCGGCGAGAACTGCCGATTTTCAAAAAAAAAAAAAAAAATACTTTTTGGGACTTATGAAATTTTCGAGGTGTGACCATTTGGAGGGCTGTAACTTTTGCAGAACTCCGGCGAAAACGGCCGATTTTTGATAAAGAAAAAAAAACCGGGAACTGCGATTAAAAAAAAAAAAAATTTTGGGACTTATAACTTTTAACTCCGGCGAGAACTGCGATTTTGAAAAAAAATACTTTTGGATTATGAAATTTCGAGGTGTGACCTTGAGCTGTATTTGCAGAACTCCGCAGAACTGCCGATTTTTAAAAAAAAAAAACTTTTTGGGACTATGAATTTTCGAGGTGTGACCTTTGGAGGCTGTAACTTTTGCAGAACTCCGCGAGAACTGCCGATTTAAAAAAAAAAACTTTTGGACTTATGAAATTTCGAGGTGTGACCCTTGGAGGCTGTAACTTTGCAGAACTCCGGGAGAATGCCGATTTGAAAAAAAAAAATTTTGACTTAAATTTGAGGTGGACCTTGGAGGCTGTAACTTTTGCAGAATTCCGGGAAAAATGCCCATTTTTAAAAAAAAAACTTTTTGGGACTTATGAAATTTTCGAGGTGTGACCTTTGGAGGGCTGTAACTTTGCAGAACTCCGGCGAGAACGCGATTTGAAAAAAAAAATACTTTTGGGCCCTATGAATTTTGCAGAACTCGGCAAACTGCCGATTTGAAAAAAAAAATTTTGGACTTTGAAATTTTCGAGGTGTGACCTTTGGAGGGCTGTAACTTTGCAGAACTCCGCGGAACTGCGATTTTGAAAAAAAAAAAAATTTTGGACTTATGAAATTTTCGAAAAAAAAAACTTTTGGATTATAATTTGGTGACCTGAACTTTGCAAACCCGGCGAACGCCATTTAAAAAAAAAAATTGGGATTATAATTTGAGTGGACTTTAGTATAACTGAGAACGATTGAAAAAAAATTTTTGCAATTCGTGGATTGGGTATTGAAATGAAACTCGGAAACGCGAAAACAAAAAATTTTTGGAAAAACTTTGAAAATTTTGAGGTGTGACCTTTGGAGGGCTGTACTTTGCAGAACTCGGCGAGATCTTTAAAAAAAAAAAACTTTT
>NW_027509792.1:7038649-7049657 GCF_048541705.1 Temnothorax americanus | reverse complement strand
TGCACTAGTGTGCACCAGTTCAGAAAGTTCTTCGAAAAAGAACAAACGAACTGACTCAGTCGTCGTCTGCGCACGACACGAGATCATGGCATCGTGCACGAACGTCCGGACCAAAAGCCACCCGATGAATGCGCGAAGTTATACGTGTGTTTGTAACGATTGTTTTCTGGAAATTTTGATTAAGCATTTTCATTAAAGTAATCCGTAAGTATAACATTTTATTAATATTGCAGTCATAATATATAGAAACTTGTACGAAATCATATGTAACTCATATGTAAACTAAGATTTTTTATTCATAGGTTATGGCGGCTGACGAAAGTAATACAATGCACGTGGCCATCAGATTTTTTGGTGATGAATCAAAGAAAATTTTATGTGTGCCAATAACAGACGTTTCAAACTTAGATATAGAAAAAGACTATATTAATGAACCTTTTTATATAAAAAAATATGAAGGCAGTACAGATAAATTTCATTTTTCACCGGGTCAAGTTTTATCGTCTGTTGGTGAGTGTTGGATTTATTTCTAATTTGTATTGAAAAAATAATAAGTATTAATTGTACAATTAATTTGACATGTTTCTGCATTTGGGGTCCGCATCAAATATTAAAGCATAGTGTACGCTAAAGTTAAAAGAAATAAGTAATAAGCCGATCAAAATGACCCACGTTGCGAAAGCAGCCAAGAAATGGTATTACTACTACATCTGCATGTACATTGTATACGTAACAAGCAACTATTTCTTATACCTATATATATATATATATACCATAAACTGTGTTTATAAATTTTGTAACCAAACCGATCTTTCTTCATAAATAAATACCTAATACTGACTTGATAATAATTAACTAGAAGGTCATATATATATATAGAAATAGATCTACCATATAATGAAATAAGTATTACATAATAGAGTTATTTATTTTTTCATTTGTTCTGCATTCCATGCAAATGATTTTTATTTTAGAATAAAATTTTTTTGTTTTAATATTTAATGCACATGGTTAAAGGCTGGTGGCAGAAAACAAAACGTAATAGGCTCTTACGTCTATCGTAATCATAAACGTAAAGCAAGGTAGAGAAAATCGTATATCTAATTACGTTCGTATCGTCACGTACTTATGACACGATAGTGACACTTTTTTTATGATTTTAATTACGTTTACGTAGTTATACGTGTACGGTATCAGCCTTGCTACGCGGCGTCTATGACTGTACGATAGACGTCATCAGACCCTACGTTTTGTTTTCTGCCATCAGCTTAGATTTGTACTTCTTTTTTCAGAATGTAAAGATTTGCTAATATTAAACGGAACAGATTTAAAACTTCTTGTAAAAAAGTACATAACATTTTTAGATATAGGTATTTTAGATATAGGTATATGTATGTATATATGTTATAAGTATAATTAATTATAATTATACTCATAATTGTCATAAAAAGATTTATGAAAGGTATTTGCAAAGTTTGGAAAATAATTCTATTGTGTCCTATTTATTTCATTGCAGATGATATTTCTTTATGCATATTTACAGGACTGTTTTAGGATATTTAGTTTAATTTTAATAAGTGTTTCACTTTTTTTTAATAAATGTAGAATCCAGAACAAAAAGAAAAACAGAAAGCTTTTTGTAAAAACGCTTATAAAGAGATAAGGCGAAACAATTGTATTAATAATTTAATAATAATTTATTAAATTAAAAATAAACATTTTTATGTAACACGTGCAAGGAAAGTGGCCCATTACGCATGCTACTTTCCACGCACTTGCAACATAAAATAGGGTATGCAAGCCGTGCTGTAAGCCTTCGGCTCGTGCGTCAACTCCGCACCCGTGAATTTTCATCTTACAGCACTTGTTACACAAATAACTATTATAGTTTTAAAATTTCCTTTAACTAAAATATATTAAAGAAGACTTTTTTTATAGGTACCTTAGAACAATTATTGAACCGTAAAACACGCTTCAAATTTAGTAAAATGCGCAGAAGCGATGCAATTCAAAGGTTACGACTACAACATAGAGAAATTCCAGAGCAAATTAATAAAGTACAGAAAACTATCTACATAATTGACACACACACACACACACACACACACACACACACACACACACACACACACACACACACACACACACACACACACACACACACACACACACACACACACACACACACACACACACACACCACACACACGCACCCCACACACACACGCACACACACACACACACACACACACACACCCACACACACACACACACACACACACACACACACACACACACACACACACACACACACACACACGCACACACACACACACACACACACACACACACACACACACACACACACACACACACACACACACACACACACACACACACACACACACACACACACACACACACACACATACCTACACACACACACACACACCCACACACACATACACACACCACCAAACACNCACANANACACACACACACCCACACACACAACACACGCACACACGCACACACGCACACACACACACACACACACACACCCACACACACACACACACACACACACACACACACACACACACACACACGCGCGCGCGCGCGCGCGTGACACCTCACGTTTTTTTTTTCAAGACAATTTTTAAAAAGCTATAAAACAAAATTTTATTAAACTATTTGGTAGGGGAGCAAATAGAATCGGAGGATGAAAGCCAATATGACAATCACTTAAACTCGGAAGTGCGAGAAGTTAATGAAGAAGGAAGACAGTTATATGAAATTGAAGGAGATGAGGTATCCCAGTTTTATATTAAGCAATTATTTATAAATATTTAATTGAAATATTTATGTTCACAATTGTTTATCTAGATTTACATTGGATGTGGCAAGATGATACAACTGGCATTCTGGGAGTATATTAAACACCGTAGCCACTGGGTGTTTTTACGAGAACTACTCGTAATATTTTGGGGCAAATATCATTTGGTAAACAGATGTTTTAAAAAATCAAAAGTAACAACTGAGCTGTACCAAAGATCCCCTCGAAAATGCTTTACGCCAAAGAAATATGAAAATTTGCGTCGTAAGTATTGATTTTCAGTTGCAAATCGAATAATGATACATTACACTTCAAATAATTCAATTTTATTTTAGAATTATTTAAAGATTACCTTGACGAAATATTTCATCATTCTACAAAGAAAAAAAGAATTCTTCGTTATATGAACAAACACATCGGATATAAAATTCGAGATATCCGAAAATTAGATTATGAAAAGTTTTTATTAAGTTCTATATTTTGTTACCAAAGTTTTATATTGTATTATTTTATAGTGAGTATATAAAACACATCGTATGTCTTTTTTGTGTACATCGACATCATCTTTAGTGAAAAAAACCCATTCGCTTGTTTTAGACCACACAGAGTCCTCGGGCCAGAGCGCGTGTATTATCATAATCAGTATGTAGTTATCTACCAAAGTCTGTTCGTACCAGATATACGTAAAAAAAGTACGACTGAAGGGGATACAAACTGAAGGCTGTTTTATGCTGAAGTAAACGTTGCGTGTGCGAAATGAAAGAGAAAACCATAACAATTTAATTTAATTTTTTTTTTTTAACTGCAGTTAAATGGAATTTTACGTTTAATAAATGCAACGGAAGGGACGCAGAGATAACTGTACTAGTCATTCTCATAATAATTGTACGTACATGATTTTAAAATGTGATGTTATACATCATAAGTATTAGTACCAATTAAAAACAATATGGTATTAAGTGGGTTATATGTTAATGTTTTTAATCAATCTCATTTGCAATGTTTACAGATAATAGTAATTTACTAAGAAAGATATACTTTATGTTGAATACTAATGAGAGATAATTTGTTTGTCTTGAAATTATGCATTTCTTGAAAATTAATAAATTTATACTTACATTATATTGGGTGTTTAATTTTTTTATTTTTTCATAAATTCTTTCAATTATAAAAAATAATTAAATATAAATATATTTACAACAATATTTTTTTGAAACAAATTTGTTAATGAAACCGTCATAAATTGCATTATATTATACATTAGATCTTATTTTCCTATATCATATGAAATATATCTTTTATGATATAAAATGATAGTTAAAAAAATATTACAGCTAAATGTATTTTCATTAGATTTATGTTACACTTTATATAAGAAATAGATGTTACATGCAATTTTACATGGCATCGCATGTGATAGGCTGCGTTCAGAACGTCACCCGAGAGCGTACGAGTATACTTCCTTCTCTTTCTATCTCAGCGAGTGAGTATACCCGTGTGTACCCGGGTGACGTTTCCGAACGCAGAGCCCTATTGTATGCGATATCATATAAAAATTTTTTAATAATATTAAATGATATCTCATATGTGATACTATATGATATCTCATATGCAATATTGATTGAGATCTCGTATACGCTGTCATATGATGTTTTGGTTGGATATCTCATATGCGTTTTCATTTAAGATCTCGTAAGAGAGATCGTATGAGTTCTCATAAGAGAATTTTCATTAGGGTCTTCTCTTATTAATTTTGTTTTCTCTGCCATGTCCAAGTGTATTGCCTCATATGTACTGATGTTTTTATTTTCTCGGATTTTGTACAAAATTTTCAATAAATTAGGGTTTTTATGTTCACATGCACAACACGTAAGGAACAATGAAGGAATACCACATTGTCTAATGATACTAAGTAAATGTTTTTTTTGTTTTCCCAGTACGAAGGTGACGAACGTACTTGTTTCAAAAATTTGTATCCATTATTGTAACGGATAGAATCATTTAAAAAATTTGAGTCTTTAATTTCTCCAGCAGTTAGGTTATTGTTTCTCTTCACTCTCCTTAGACAAATATTTATGTTGGACATTACTGACTTTTCTAATTTTTGTTTCGCCATAAATAAAATTCGTGTAGGTTGACACGATCTTCTATCTTTGTGCCTTGCTTCAAATTTGATTCTTTGTGAGTACGTTAATTTTTTCTTTTTGTCTAGAATTTCTCCTCCAAATATTCTTGGAAAACACAATTCATCAATATTTTCGGTTAAATGCCAAGGTATTGGACATTTATCTTGTCCCGGAGCTATAATTTGAATATTTGTCGAAATTTCTTTGTTCCTATCGACAATAAGAACCTCGTCATTTGGTTCGAAATATTCGGATTCTTCTGAATCGGATTTATTTTCCGGATTTTCTAAATCATGCTTTTTTATATTATTGTATCTTTCGTTTTTATCATTTTTATCGACAATAAATTCCAATTCTGCAGTTAGGTTTTTGTTATATTTCTTGAAGAAATTCTCATCAATGTTTACATTATTTTTTCGATACAAATGCGTTTGTTGTAAGTATTCCAAAGCCTCACAAATTTTAGCTGGTTTAATAGTTTCGTACATGTAATCAGACTTGTGCTCTACGTGCCTTTTTAGCTTTATTTGAATAGTTGACATTTCATCAAAAGTTCTAGGTAAAACATTAACCATTTCATTAATTGCAACTGGCACATTAACAATACTTCCCTTTAATGATAATTGAGGGTTAATAGCATATGGTTGTAATGCTTTAATTTGCATAAACGGAATATACGGAGATACCATTCGTTCTTCAAGTGCTGTCAAACTAGTTACAACTTTTGGCACATTTGGAAATTTTAAATCTGTATTTGCTGTTGTTCTTGGAACTTCTCCTAATGTAATATATCTTTTACATGTCAAACAAACGTATTCAGATGAGTTATTAACAATTTTGTTAATAAATTCATTAATATCCATTTTTGTCTCACTAAATTTATTTCTTATTTTATTAATATTAAAAAGTTCTACACTGATTTTAAGAAAAACAAATTTTCACAACACAAACATACTACATCTGGACCAAATTTCCTGTTTTCCAAAAAATTCATTATTAATACATTATGATAATATTCATTACCTTTTATGCCAATCCTAATCTTTTTATGAATAGAATTGCTGTAGTTTTCTCGATATCTAAAAAAATCATCAAGTCTTAATGATCTCTTGTATTCAATGTCGCGTTTTCTTTGTTGTGCGATAAAGTTGAAATCTTCACGTAAAATAATAATTCTCTTTCTGTTTTTAATTTGTTCGTTTATCCAGTAATCTGTATCCTTTCTTTTAATTTTTATTCTTTGTATATTTTTTTTCTTTTCTGCTTCTTTATACACTAGATTTTGTCGTATTTGTATTATTCGTTGTTTGTTCTTTTGTCTTTCGACTTCCTTGTATATTCCTTTTTTTCGCATTTTTTTAATTCTTTGCACATTCTTTTCTTTTTCTCGTTTAATATACGAAGGATCTTGTCGTAGTTTTTTCATTCGTTCAGCATTTCTTATTCTCTTTCTTTCTTGATTTAACTCCTGTATTTTCTCTGCATTTGCAATCTTATTTTCAAATTTATATTTCCTAATATCATTAATATCACTCTCTATTATGTCTTTCTCATTGTTCAAAGAACAATCACGTTTTTGTCTCATATTTTTTTGTATATGGTCCGTAAGCCATTTACCTCGAGTAATTATGTTTTTTTCTACAGGCTTTGAAATAACATTATTTGCTGAATTCTGTTTTGATCGCTTTGTTTTGCTATTTTCTAAATCTTGTTGTTCTGCACGATATTTTTTTGCGCTATTTTCAAGAATATCACACTGTCAATCTTGAGCAAGATTATTTGATAAAATCTGTTTGCTTCGTTGCTGCTCTATAGGATGATTTTGTAAATCCTGTTCCTCTGCACGACGTTTTATGGCGTAATTACTTTCCAAATATTTTTTTTTACGTTTAGCAATCACTTCTTTAGGGAAATGTTTAATAACATTATTTTCTAAAATTTGTATCAAATGTGAGCGCATTAATTTATATTCATACCTTACTTTGTCAGGTTTAATATTGTACAACAATGAAGTCGCAAAAGCTATCGCAAAAACACCACAATCCTCACTGTTCGGTTGACATTGTACATTAGGAAATTTGACATGATTTTTCTCAAAGTCATATTTTGGATATAATTTTTTTCAAGAATTTCTCATGATCTTTATTCAATGTTTTATTATTTAAAGAATCGTATATAAATATATTTTTTCGATCATAATAACTACATACCCAATGACGTGTTGAACTATATAATATTTGAATGTGTTTTTTGTCTTCTGATACAGGTTGAATTGTATCAGGCAATTGTATTCGCCATGTTTCTACTGGTCTGTAATCGGAACAATTTTGTACAAGTCGATGGAAATGATCTATATGCACGTCCGTTAGCTATTCACCTCGCGTAATTAAATCTTTGTCTGCAGACTTTAAAATAATATTTTGAATCTTTATTGACATTTTTTGAAATAGTATTTATTTCCTACTACAGCAATTGATGTTTATTTTAAATATAATCAATTTTTATAGGCGTACAACAGTTTTTTAACAGCGCACAATTATTGATTTTTGTAAGCCTCGTACAATTTTTTAACGGCGCAAAGCAGTCAATTTTTATATGCCTAGAGTAGCTCTTTAAGGGCGCAAAGCAGCCCTCTAATGGCGCAAGGCTGCTGATTTTTATAGGCGCAGTGCAGCTCTCTGATGGCGCAAAGCATCCGATTTTTATACGCGCAGAGCAGCCTTCTAATGGCGCAAAGCCGCCCTCTAATGATGCAAGGCTGTTGATTTTTATAAGCGCAGTGAATCTTTTTGAGGGCGCAAAGCAGCCGATTTTTAGAGGCGCAGAGCAGCCTTTTAAGGGCGCAAAGCAGCCAATTTTTATTCGCGCAGAGCAGCCTTCTAACGGCGCAAGGCAGCCGATTTTTTAGAGGCGCAGAGCAGCCTTTTAAGGGCGCAAAGCAACCAATTTTTATTGGCGCAGAGCAGTTTTCTAACGGCGCAAGGCAGCCGATTTTAATATGCGCAGAGCAGCTCTCTGATCGCGTTAGGCAGCCGATTTTTATACGCGCAGAGCAGCCTTTTAATATATCTAAGAGTAATTGAAATAGAAAGAGAGAGGAAAAGAGAAAAAAAGAAATATTACAAAAAATATTATAAAAATAAGTACAGACAGAAGAACAAAGGAAAATATTGAGAGAATTACAAAGAAATAAAGAAACAGAGACTTACCTCTGCAGGGCACTATGAGAATAACCTAAAACAAATATATATGTATATTGTTATAAAGATGTAAGAGTTTTTAAATTAGAAGATATTGCAATTTTGACATTTATCGTGGAATTCAAGTTTTAGATAAACTTCTTTAATATAATGTTATAATCGTTCTCATTTATATGGTCAAATGTATAAAAATCTTTAATTTTACATTTCAATTGTTCTCATATCTAGCTATAATTATACTAAAAACATATTCCAATATATATTACATACCTTAAGGCATACAAACACGGTTGTATATCCCAAACACACGGTTACAAGCCACAACAAGAAATCCTATTAAAAACATAAATATTTAATATTTTTTATATATCTAAAAGTTAAAAGAAAGAATAAATACTAAAATTACATTAATGACTATGTTTATTGTTAATTATTTAAAATCCGATCCAAAACTCTTTTCTTCCTGGTTATCATAATGATTTACTTAAATATAAACCTTTTTCATACTTTAAATATTAGAATTAATCTCTTTGAATACATATATATACATATATATATATATATATATATATATATATATATATGTATATACGTTGAATGTATGTGTATACGTTTAATTCGATGTTTAGTTGTCCCATGATGCCGAGGACGAGTTCGAGAGACTTTGAATTCGATGTCTATGTGTCCTACATTTGGAATCAAAGTTATTAATACACCTAGACACTGATTTCGACTTATTGTTACACCTATACACCAAAAACTATGAACCACACTATGTAGACATCATCATCGGTATCCTGTTATACGTAGAGATCGAATTCAAAGTATTAACATACCTAGACACCGAAAACTACTGAACGCACTATCTCGAATTCGTCATCGGCAACCTAGTACACGTAGACATCGATTTCAAGCTTGATTCATAAGAATCGACTAAAAAATTACCCAGCGGAACACACACACACACACACACACACACCACACACACACACACACACACAAGCACACACACACACACACACACACACACACACACAACACACACACACACACACACACACACACACACACACACACACACACACACACACACCACACCACACACACAGCACACACACACACACACACACACACACACACACACACAGCACACACACACACACACACACCACACACACACACACACACACACACACACACACACCACACACCACACACACACCACACCACACACACACACCACACTACACACAACAACACACACACACACACACAAACACACATCACACACACACACACAACACACACACACACACACACACACCCACACCCACTGCACACACACACACACACACACACACACACACACAAACACACACCACAACCACACCACAGCACACCCACCCCACACCCACACCCACACACACCCACACCCACACCCACACCATCACCACACCCACACCACACCCACACCCTACCCACACCCACACCCACACCCCCACCATCCCACACCCACCACCCACACCCACACCCACACCCACACCAACACCCAAACCCACACCCACACCCACACCCACACCCACACCCCACACCCACACCACACCCACACCCCCACCCACACCCACACCCACACCCACACCCACACCCCCACCCACACCCACACCCACACCCACACCCACACCCCACACCCACACCACACCCACCAGCCCACACCCACAACCCACCCACCCACCCCACACCCACCCCCACACGCACCCCCCACCCCACCACACCCCACACCCCACCCCACACCCCACCCACACCCACACCCACACCCACCACACCCACACCCACACCCACGACCCCACCCACACCCACCCACACCCACACCCACACCCAACCCACACCCCACCCACCCCACACCCACGACCACCCCACACCACACCAGCACCCCAACCCACACCCACGCCCAACCCACCCACCAACCCACACACCCCACACCCACACCCACACACCCACACACCCCACCCACACCCAACACACCCACACCACCACACACACCCACACCCACACCCACACCCACCCCCCCCCCCACACCCACCCCCCCACCCACCCCCCCCCCCACACCCACCCCCCCACCCACACACACCCACACCACACCCACACACCACCCCACCCCACCGACCCCACCACCCCACCACACCCACACCCCGACACCCACGCCCCCCCACCCCACCCAACCCACACCCACACCCACCCCACACCCACACACCCCACCCCACAACCCCACACCACCACCCACACCCCCACCCCCCACCCACCCCACACCCACTCCCACCCACACACACCCCCGCCCACCCCCACACACACACACACCCACACCACCCACACACCACACACACACACACACACACCAAAGAAACTGAAATGAGAACACTTTATTACGGCTTTATACCTCTTATTCATACGTTCAACTTTTAATCATTAGAACCGTTTAAGATTTTTATTCGTTATTCTTACCAAATCAAAATACTTACTGATCTGCTTCTCTTTTTTCCTGTATTATTTTCTTTTTGAACGCACGATCGTTTTATTTACGCATCCACAACCATTAACCAAATAGATCGTGATAATACCATATATAATTGCAGTCGATAATTCTAGTTCGATAACCGTATATTGATAATACCTATTATCGATTTTATAATAAGAGAAGTTGTGCATGTTGCAAGAAATCGTAAAAAACAAAAACATATATAATCTCGCGAAAAACATAAAGAGGAAGTGGCCTGTCAATACAAGTATCCGCATCTCTCAATCAGCGAATTGACTTCAATATAATGAATGTAAGTATACATTTATATAAC
>NW_027509792.1:6951149-7033649 GCF_048541705.1 Temnothorax americanus | reverse complement strand
TGTATGTGCCAAAACATTTTCTTAAAAGAAATGGGTAACCCCTGTAATATTAACTATTTTTAATAATTCACCCATCTCTTTCTAAAGGGAAAAAAATGTCTGTATGTATGTATGTGCACAATTTACTAAAAAATCCATAACTTCAAAACTAATCAACCGAATTTAAATTTTAAATATATGAAATAGGGGTAGAAAAGACTGAGTAATTTAATAGAATTATTAAAAATAGTTAATATTACAGGGGTTACCCATTTCTTAAAAAAAAATGTTTTGGCACGTACATTTTTTTAAAAGAAATTGGTAACCCCTTTAATATTAACAATTTTTAATAATTCTATTAAATTACTCAGTATTTTCTACCCCTATTTCATATATTTAAAATTTAAATTCGGTTGATTAGTTTTGAAGTTATGGATTTTTTAGTAAATTGTGCACATACATACATACATACAGACATTTTTTTGGGGCAATATTTTGACGTTTTACAACAATCTGAAGATATTAACGTCAAAAACTATAAAACCAATCTTTTCTTTAGTTTTTTCTACCCCTATTTCATATATAATTAATTTAAATTTGGTTGATTAAACCCAAGATTATACGCAATCAAAAGTTAATATACGAATTTACGAAAACAAAGCTTCCTCTATGAGGAAGCAAAAGAATGCAAATATTAAATTATAATAATTAAATTATAATACCCTTGTTAAGTTGTAATCGTTCTCTCATCTCCTACTGGAAACGTTTGAAAATTGTTCACTTCAATCATTATCCTTGATGAGACACACGTTCTCACAAAAAAGCAAAAAATATAGGAGTATTAATTGTCGTTCTATTTGCTACTAAAATGATATCAGCAGCAGTTCTATTTCAAACCTTGCACACTTTTATCACGACGAATTATACAGACCTATATAAAATGTAGTTGTGCCTTATTTTTGTTTCTCTTATTCTTTAATATTATCAAGAATTAACCATTATAATGTTTCTATACAAATTGTAGTACTGGTCAGTGATTAATTTTACATGAAATATTCAGTTCAGTATTTGAGTATTAACATTAAAATACTGGCCAGTGATTTATTACACATGGAATCCTCGGTCCAGTACTTTAGTACTAACATTGAAATACTCATCAGTAATTCAACACAAGTATTTATTACACAAGTATTTATCACCTAGTATTAAATGCTTTCTCGTCAGTAATTTAATACTAAATATTCAATACTCGTCCTGTATTAAATACTACTTTCATAAATTACTGACCAGTAATAAAATACTGTGCAATACTTGGATCACAGTGATTCAAGTACTAATAAATACTTAACTTTAGTATTATTAATACACAAAATAAGTATTTATTACTAACCAACTAGTAATACTTTTTTGTAAAGGATATGTCTATATGCATGTCACGGAAACAACACGCGACGTGCGACGCGCATTAAAATACCATAAAAAAAGAAATGGCATCAATATGATACAGAATCATTGATGAACGGCTGCTCGCGACATTCGAAAGCGTGAAACGCGGAAGTGCCATACTCTTCAAACGAGTCTCATCGGGAATTTGTAACGTCTCCGTTTCGAGAGTTAAATATTCAACGGGAATTAAATATTCTATGCACAATATCAAGTAATGCTCGCGGGGCGCATCGAAGTTCAAACTAGCATGACCTACTGACATTCTTCGGAACAATCGGAAAACTACCTGCCATCTATAAAAGCGAATCCCTTCTATTGATCATACGGGTAAAACAGAAATAAATCGGAGTCGTTAATTGATCGGCCGTGCGGAGTATTAACAAAGCGCGAGTGAAATCGCAGATTCGTGATTTACGCGTGAAATCTTAATGGACGAGAAATTAGTTTCCCCCAAACGTCTGTTCTCTGTCTCTCGCACGTAAATTTTGGCAGAATAGCGATTACCCGGTGGAACCCAACCAATCCGAATAAAATCGGATCTGTTCGCAGGGGGGCGGAATGCCGATCACGAGTAACAGCGTGCCCTATCTGCTCAGTTCGAGCCTGAACAGGCTCGAGACGGCCGTCCGTGTCCTCGACGTCGTCGCAGCAGGGACTCGGACTACTGCAGCAGGTTGACTCCAGCATGGTAAGACAACTACCCCCCATCTGCCTGAACCTGAATGGACCATCACTACCACCAACACTCTCTCCATCACTCCAGCTACCGGGACAGCATTCCCACTGACCCTCCGTTACAGTGTAAGGATATTCACTAAGCCTTAGATCGGTTTGCGCCTACCGCGCTCTCTTCCTCTCTCTCTCTCTCTCTCTCTCTCTCTCTCTTTCTATCCCCCTCTCTCTTTCTCTCCCCCTCTCTCTTTCTCACCCCCTCTCTCTCTCTCTCCCTCCCTCTCTCCCTTCCTCTCTCCCTCTCTCCCTTCCTTACCCCTCCCCCTCTCGATTAATTCGGAGAGACCGTCGCGAAGGCGCAATATCGAAATATTGATCAGAGCGGTCCTCTTTTGACGTTCTGATGATGAATGGTAATTGAAACACGGTTATAAACAGAATGATAATTTCGAACAGGGCTTTATTCCTGAGCTGAGAACACTGTACAGATTGGAATGGATTTTAATCGCGCCTTTTTTATTTATTTAAATTATATTTGATAGATAATTTAACATCTAAGGTTTGGGTTCGATGAAGAATAAAAATTATGCAGTAACTCACTTTTTGATGTTACTAATACATCAGTGGGTAAAAATTATTTTTTCAACATGAACGTAACGAGAGACAGAACGCAAGGATATCTCCTCAAGTTCGTGAAAGATTTGGTTTTACAATCACAAAGGATATATAAATTAAGAGATTTTAAATTATAACCTGTAAATTTTTCTTTCTAAATGAATCTCCTGTATTAAGAGAGTTCCCACCGAGATATTCGCGCTCTTTATTCCAAGACCGATTTGTTAGCGCGGTTCCTCTCTATTGTCGCGAGAAACATCTCGCATACACCGCTCGAAAAAACGGCAAAGCATAAAAGATGACTCTTTCTTTCCCATGTTGCAGTATCAGTTCTTCAATAGACAACCCGAAGCGTGAAGTGCCAACGATCGTCATGGAACGAAGTTCGGACAAGATCGCGGTGATTGTAGAGTCTTTAACTAGCGCGCACAGATCCTCTTTCACGCTTGGTCAATCGTAAAGAAACAAGAAGAAAGTGACGATAAATCGCGCGGAGGTTCTTATCCAAGAACACGGCGAACGAGACGTAATGCCGATTCTCCCTTAACTGGCCTCGGGATCCCGAGTAAACGTCAAGATCTTTCTCCGGAGATCGACGATTCGACCTTATGCCCTGGGAATAGATCGCAAGTCGAAAGGAAATGGAAAGCAGTTCTCGCTGCAATTTATTCTGATCAGATCCGGACCAAGCGAGCAAACAAGCGTGAACTAGCGCAAACTTGCTTCGGTGAGTACTTCCGATTCCATTTNNGCTCGTCGNNNCANGTCGCTCNNTCGCGGCATTCGCGCTCGTTCGCGCTTGCTGGCTTGGTCCGGATCCGACTTAACGCGAATACAATCTGACCTAATAATATATACGTATACATATAGTTGTACACACAGTATACTCTTCGCGGCCGACAGGATTGCGAATCGATGGCCGCAAATTAGCCCGGGAAAACGCTTCACCCCCTTCCAAGCCGGGCTAATACTCGCACCACGTGCATTTCCGCATATATCACCCTCTTCGCTATATGTAGTGGCGAAGGATTCAGGGATAGATGGTTCCGAAGTACTTGTATTACGGGCGTAAATATCCGGGATGTATCAGAAGACGCCGACCGACTCCATAAATCCGACTGATCGTTACAACGGTTGATCACAAAGGCCGTAGCCGGATAAGAAAGATCAATGTGCCACCACACGGATCATGCTCATTTTTTTTTGCTTTGATTGCTATCAGTGTCGCTTACAATTTAGTCAAATATTAGCCCTTAATATTGAATCGTTTTGGTGTGACAAATAAAAATAAAAATTTTGAAAATAATTCATATCTTTTGATCGGCTTAACCGATTTTGATGAAATTTTAATATGTTGTAAATATCATTGAGACACATTTGTGGAAAATTTGTATAAGGTTTCTGATAACAGAAACATTGATAAAAAAATTAAATAAATGTTCTTGCTTTTTTTTAGTCCCGATATCTTTCTGGCACAATTACAAAAAAATTTTTGTAAAACCTTGGAGTAGTTTCCTATCAGACATAATTTTTTGGAAACAATAAAATAGGTAGGCCCAAAATTCTACATAAAATATATGACGATCGTACCAAAAGCATATCATATTTTTAAAAAATGAAAAAAATACTTTATTTTTTAAAAATACCGCCTACCCATTGCTTCCAAAAAATTATGTCTGATAGGAAACTACTCCAAGGTTTTACAAAAATTTTTTCGTAATTGTGCCAGAAAGATATCGAAACTAAAAAAAAAAGCAAGAACATTTATTTATTTTTTTTTATTAATGTTTCTGTCATCAGAAACCTTTCCCGAATTTTTCACAAATGTGTCTCAATGATATCTACAACATATTAAAATTTCATCAAAATCGGTTAAGCCGATTAAAAGATATGAATTATTTTCAAAATTTTTATTTTTATTTTTTACACTAAAACGGTTAAATATTAAGGGCTAATATTTGATTAAATTGTAAGTGACACTGATACCAATCAAAGGAAAAAAAATAAGCATGATCCGTGTGGGGGCACATTGATCTTTCTTATCAGGCTACGGCCTTTGTTAAAATGAAATTAATTACTGATATCGATTACCAGTCAGTGCAATCCGATTTGTCGCTTCCTTTCTTATGTCATTGAATAAAATTCGGCTTGCGTATCCTTGTCGCGCGTTTAAAACTACAACTACATTTATAATTGTAATGTTCACCGTAAGCGATTGTAACGCTCGTCGTAATAGCTATCGTAAGCTCATTGTATGAGTTGATTCAGCTTGAACTCTTATGGCCAGTCTACAATGAGTCGTTAGTCGTTAGTCAGACGTCGGAAGAAAGTTCAGAAAAAGTCATAAGCATATCATAAGGCGATCGGAAATCTGTAATTGGTGATCGTAAATGGCCATCGCAGTCTACAATGAGTCGTTAGTCGTTAGTCAAATGTCGGAAGAAATAGTTATAAGCGTATCGTAAAGGCAATCGGAGGCCTGTAATCGGTGATCGTAAAAGAGATGGCATTTGGCCAATCGCTTATGATTGCCGATTACAGACTTCCGATCGCCTTATGACACGTTTATGACTTTTTCCGACTCTCTTCCGACATCTGATTAACGACTAACGACTCATTGTAGACTGACCATAATAAGAGATGGCATTTGGCCAATCGCTTACGATCGCCGATTACAGACTTCTGCTGATGGCAGAGAACGAGACCTAAGTGTCGTAGTCGTGGACGTAGGATGACGTAGGGTAAAGCAGAGAAAAACGTAGTCGTAAGGCTATTGTAGGCAATAGCAGAGAACGAGACGTAAATGTCGTAGTCGTGAACGTAGGGTAAAGCAGAGAAAAACGTAGTCGTAAGGCCTATTGCCTACAATAGCCTTACGACTACGTTTTTCTCTGCTTTACCCTACGTCCACGACTACGACATTTACGTCTCGTTCTCTGCTATCAGCCTTCCGATCGCCTTACGATACGTTTATAACTTTTTCCGAGTCTCTTCCGACATCTAACTAACGATTAACTACTCATTGTAGACGGGCCTTCTCGGTCTACAATGAGTTGTATCGTAAGTCCTAAGTCATAAGTGAATCGACCAATCAACGTAGAGCGTTGGTAAAATGACAACTCAACAGTCGTTTTACTGAACACGACCGTGGTCACAACCGCGTATCCCTGTCATAATTCGGTGTCATAAATGCCAATATTTATGATACCAACTACGTTGATTGGTCAATTCACTTATGACTTACGACTTACGATACAACTCATTGTAGACCGAACTTAACGCTCAATGTGACCGTCTAAACTTGACTTCTTTCAGCGATCGTTTGTTATAAACAACTCGAGAACATTCGGGTTTCCGATTTTCGACAGTCAAACTGAAAATATTCGGAGGGTCACGATTTCTGATCTATCTCGTACATCAAGCAAACAAGTCGTAAGAGTAAATACACGCAAATTCGGAAAAAGAAAAAGCAATGTTAAAGGCTCGGGCACATAGAAAAACTCAAGCAGTAAAGAAATCAACAGTTTGGGCTTTGGCACATAGAAAAACTTAAGCAGTAAAACTTAAGCACTAAAACTTAAGCAGTAAGACATCAACGGTATGGATTCGTTACCGCTTAGGGCCGTGCCTTAAGTTTTTGACTTTGATTAGCTGATTTGCTTACTGCTTGTTTTACTGCTTAAGTTTTTTATATGTCCGGGCCATAACACACACACACACGCACGCACGCACGCACGCACGCACGCACGCACGCACGCACGCACGCACGCACGCACGCACGCACGCACGCACATATATATATATAGAGATGTGTATATGTATATATATATATATATATACATATACACATCTCTTTTAGCCACGTACGGACAAAGAATGAATATTTTTCTCGTCGATATATATTTGTCTATCTAATAATCTATAAATAAGTTATAAACGGCGTGCGCGCATACACGTCCAGCATGTGTCATGTGTTTAGCCACGCCGCCAGTCGTCAATTGTCGCACTACACAATCACTAAATCTTAAGGTAGCTTTTATAAACTCAGGCGACGTCGCTGTGCGAAGGTGGGTAACGCACACTTCCTACACATACACGCTCGCATACGTACACGCGCGATCGTGGTTGAGTTTCCCCGCGGAGCACAGAGTGCGGTATTGTCGTTCTCGCAAATAATGACATTGATAAAAACCAAGAAATAACTTATGAATCGTTCATCGATGTATTTTGTCCGTCTGCCCGCATACGTAATTGTATGTACATCGAACATTTTTCGCGCAAGAAATTTGTACGTATAGTTCCTGCTCTACGAGATATATTTCTCGATACAATCAATGATATAACAAATATTTAACAATTCATAAAATACTTTGTTTCTAAAGTTCCTTATCAAAGAGATCTCGATATCGCGTGAAGGCGTTTGAAAGATTTACAAATTATATTATAATTATAAGCTTAGTTTCACAAACGTCGATTAACTTTTAATTTTAGCCTAAATAACATGCATGTTGCATAAGATATCTTACAGATATCTTAAAAATATCTGAAGATATCTTCTATTAAAGATATCTTCTTTTAATTTTAGCCTAGATAACATGCATGTTGCATAAGATATCTTACAGATATCTTAAAAATATCTGAAGATATCTTCTATTAAAGATATCTTTACGACGTCTTATGCAACATGCATGTTATCTGGAAGGTTAACTCACTCTTCGTCTCTTTCTAAAGTTGAAATCACACGAAGCACGACTTCTTAAATGATTAACTTGAATGATGCTGCTATGATGCTGCGTGGAATGCATGATTGCATGCATTAAATAAAACATTGAAAAAGTAGTCACGATCGAGCAGACACTCGACAGCATCTTCAGCAGAAAAGAAATTTCAATTGTGCTAATTTCGTAGTACACGTCAAACGTCAGATTCGAAAATGTCGTGGAATAAAAAGAACAAATAACAATATTAATAAAGGCATATAAAAATTGACCTGCACTATATGTTAAATTACCATAATTACCATAATAAACATTTACGTAATAAAGTTCTACAAAAAATAAATAATGAAGAAAAAGTGCGTCCAAATACAGAAATTAAAGAATGTATGAACAAATATTAACATGCAGTGTGGGTTCATTTTTATATGCTTCTATTAATATTGTTATTTATTTCACTACATTTTAGAATCTGACGTTTTTGACGTGTACTACGAAATTAGCACAATTAAAATTTCTTTTCCGAAGATGCTGTCGATCGTCTGCTCGATCGTGACAACTATTTTCAATGTGAAAGGTGCATGCAATGATGCATGCCAAATGCCAAGTACCTCACTCAATGCATGAACGTGTTTATATGCATACATCAGAGCAGGCGTAGCAGCATGCTAATCATTCATTATCATCATACTCATTCATAATCAAGAAATCGTGCTTTGTGTGATTTCGGCTTAAGGGGAGAGTTAGAAAGAGACAAAGAGTGAGATAACCTAAGGTTAAAAATTAAGCGACATTTGTGGAACTGGGCCTAAAAGACACGATTACAATCGTGAGGCCAAACTGCGAATGTCTACATATACATAAATAATATATCAAATATAAAAATACGTAACGGAAAAACCGATAATTCTAAAGTTGTCACAAAGAAGGATAAGCGGATTTTCGAATTGCCAGAGTATTTTCGTAAAATAATAATTAATTAGTAAAATAATTATAATTAATCAATTCCTTCGTACGTTTGAGAAAGGGAGAGAGACAGAGAGACAGAATATTCGGTACAAACGTTTAAAAGAACATCAAGACATACCTATCGTCAATTCATTTACCTTTCGTATATCCTAAAGATAGACGTAATATATATCAACCTGCTCAACGTATAGTGTCACGAAAACACGAAGTTTCTAAGGCAAGACAAATGCAAAACGTTTCTTTCATTGTGCTGTGCAACCATATTAATCAATCCATACGTAATCTCCAGAATTCTCCTACTCTCGATCTCAATCGAGCCTTCTTAAATGCAGCTTCACGGGGTGCCTTCCTCGGATGTTTTTCTCCATTATTTGACGCACATCAATTTTTACGCGTATTTTCACGAGAAAGAAAAACGAAAGACAGAAAAATAATCTTTAAACGTTTTCCCGCCCGCGACGTTGATTGATTCTCGACGATGAGAAAATTCAACCCGCGGCGCGGATGTGCGTGTATGCGCGCGTGTATGTGCGCGTTGAAGAACAACGCAGTAGTAATAAGGTTTTTGAACTTTCCGCATCGTAAACTCCGCGGATTTCCTCTCTCGGTATGACTCTTCCGATTTCCTCCGCATACATATGTGTCGCATACGCGTACGCGTACATGCGACACACACACTCTCTCTCTCTCTCTCCTTTTTTTTCTCTCTCTCCCCCCCCACCCACTCACCCGCTCACTCACTTACTCAGTCGCTCTTCCCTTTTTTTATTCTTAAAATATTCTTACCTACTCGCCCTTAAGTATCGGAAAAGACCCTGCACACATCGACATATACTACTGGACTGCGCATACGTGAAAATCGGTCCGCGTCATAGATAAGAATAGAACGCATGTGCGGCCAATATCTATATCTCTTTCTATTCAATACTGTAATATTAGTTGAAAAGAGACAGAAATTGGTCGCACATGCGCTCTATCCTTTTCTATGACGCAGATCATTTTGGTACACTGTTAGATACGGATTGCGCAGTCTAGTAGTATATGTCGATGCCTGCACACATCTTATGGAAAAATAGTCACCCGTCGAATTTGCTGAAACTGTAGTATGATGTAGTTAATAACGTCTTGATCAAAAGTCCCAATGGGCCCGAGGTCAAAAAATGGACAGTTTCCGAGATACAGGGGGTGAAAGGTCGATAATAGTGTCTCATTCGAAAATTCTACTTTTGTGTAGAATTCTAGATAACAGAGAAGACATTGAAATCGATAGGTGCGATTATTGTGCGATATCGTGCAATAAATCGAAAAGTCGTCATCTTGTTTCTCTACATCTGACAGCAGAATCTGATGGGTAGAAAACGTGAAAACAGGTTAGAGCAAGATTACGTCCCAAGCAGCATTTTTCGGTTAACTTTCCGACTAAGGACTACTTTTTTACTAATCACAACGTTGTAAGCGGTTCAAGAAAGTTATCAAATGTAACTTATAATTACTAACGTTTTTTGGACGTTGTCTAAACGTTAAAATTACGACGTGCTTTTTTTACCACTTTCCCAACGTCAAATTCGAAACAGTTTAAGTCCTATTACCCGACGTTAAGATATTTAACGTTCGCCTGACGTTATACTCTGCACTACACTTTTTGAGCGATTTCAATACGTAATTCCCAACGTAAACCAACGTTTTGTTATCAAACGTTGTAAAACGCTAACGTTGTGAAACGTCGCCTGTGGTTATTTCTGACTGACGTTAAGAAATCGCGAGAAATGGTAACAAATTCTGCCTAAAAAAATGTAGAGCAGATTACTGCTGCGTCAAGCGGGCATCGTCGACGGCAATTCGCGGCGTCGTGCGTGAGCTACGAGGACTATGCGACGAATGTTGACGATCCACGGCCGAACCGGTCCATCTCATCTCACGCGGTTATCGTCGCGTCGTCGGGAAACAACGCGCGCGCGCCGCGCGGTTCACAGCTCGAGAGCGCGTTCGCTCGGCTGCACGGCTGCCATAACCATGCTCTAGATCACCATATAGATGGTATTGCATAGGTCGGATTTGGTTAAGATATACGACTCATTCGCAAATCTAGTATAGAATTTTCAACTAATTAATACTTTATCGACATGTTAAGTCAGTTTGGCGACCTTGTTAAGACTTTTAGTCAATATAGGTACAATTTTGCCTACAGTGGTATACTACTTAGTTTGGAAAAGTCTGAAAAAGTTAATTATTTTATACGAAAAGACAAATTTTAGTAGAATTTATCGCACCTTTTACTACGTAAAGTTTGATATAGTGTGGAACGCTGACTTCGCCACTTTCATTCCTCAAAGAGGAAGGCAAATAATCCGCCATTTTCCAGTATATTTAGATTTAAATTTTTTAACGCACTTTATTAACAATTTAAAGCATTTATATAATATCTGTTGTTAAAGTGTTTTGACAACATATTTATCTTAAAAGTAATTTTGATGAAAAAAAAATTAAAATCTACACTTTAAAAATTTTAGTTATTTATTAGAATATTTAGTAAATTGGAATATTTTAGAAAGGATTCGTTTAATTTTGACCTATCATTTCCACATTTATCAATAAAGTGGGTTTTGTTATACAATTTCAGTGCTGGGTTCGTGTATTTATGGCAAAATTACAATAGTATCAAAGACTGCGCAAACTATATTTTTCCTATAAAGCCATTTTATTTGTGCCAAATTGATAAGTACGTATTATGATACATTTATTACACCAATGCCGTCATATGGTTTAAATGGAAGCACGAAAACTACACCTAAAATGTACGTTGTGAAAAAATAACCTCAGGTCTAGCAGAGTGTACAAAATCAAAGTTTACATACCAACGTTAAAACTGGTGGAAAAAATGTAACCTCAATTTAACTTATATAAGTCGGATTCCAACGTTGGTACAACCTAAATTTGATTCCCCAAATTAGTGCAAAAGAGGGTTGAAACGACGTAGCAAAAACGTTGGATACCAACGTTAAGTGTGTTTATCTTAACGTCGGGCGGACGTCAAAATGCTGCTTGGGGTGTGAAGCATAGTTTTGGTGTTTACAGCCATATATTGAAATTATATAGCGAAGCTTGTCTCTATTTCTAATATACGTGTTTGCAAGAAACACACCATCTATATCTGTATATTTATAAACACTAAATTTTATTTATTTTACCATAGTAAAAAACAATATGTTGCTGAACCACGTGATTTTTGGTTAGCCAATCAGACCATGTTTGTAAGCATAGCCTTGGTGTGATAACATAGCAATAAATATGGTCAGGTTCGCAATGTGGCCACCTACAAAACTAGTGCACGGATCGAGATAAAACTTGGCCCGATCCAGCCAATGAAGGTAAGATTGGTTGATGATCCAGCCAATGAAGGCAAGATCGGTTAGTGATCCAGCCAATGAAAATTAAACACTTTTTCGACGGTGAACACACTGGTAAAGTTTTATCTTGATCCGTGCACTAGTTTTGCGGCCATAATGCGCGAACCTGGCCATATTACTATTGCTATATTATCACACCAAGGTTATGCTCACACACAAACATACATACATACGCAGAATCGCACACAAAAGCATTGCTCACATACGAATATACACAAAGGGTAGAATTTTCGAATGAGACACTATCATTGACCTTTAACCCCCCGTATCTCGGAAACTGTCTATTTTATACCTTGGGCCTATTGAGACTTTTGATCAGAACGTCATGAACTACATCATACTACAGCTTCAACAAATTTGACGGATGGCCATTTTTTCCATAAGATGTGTGCGGGGTCTTTTTTGTATTCATTCTCCAAAGAAACGTGTGGCACTCGCTGATACGTTCCTCCAAAAGCTTTGGATCTAGCGCGCTCCATTGACGCGGAACAATCACGTACGAAATACACACGTATAAAGAGCGCACATTTGAATGGACCGATTGTGTCGCTGAGCAATGTCGATGACCAAGTGATTGTCGGATCAATACGGGTTGATGTGAATTTCGGCGGAGTGAAGTCGCGCCTGCCGCGTTACCCAGGTAACACATACACATTTCAGAAATGTTTTATAAGCGTTTTTTTGAAACGTTTTATAACCAATTTCTAGAAACGTTTCTCATGACTAAAAATGTTCATTCGAAAAACGTTCGATGGAACGTTTCTTTTCCGATAAAATAACATTTAAAAGCTATTAAAGACGTTCACCGGCAAAATCGTTTTCTTAGAAATTTTTTTAAACTTTTAGTATATTTTTAATTAAACGCGTTTTATACGTAGGCGTTTTATTCAATGCCTCTTGCGGTACTAAAATTCGAGATATTCAGCTTCAAAGTTCCGATTATTTTTTTAAACTTTCAGTATATTTTTAATTAAACGCATTTTATACGTAGGCGTTTTATTCAATGCCCCTTGCGGTACTAAAATTCGAGATATTCAGCTTTAAAGTTCCGATTTTTAACACGGGATCCCTATGTTGAGCTCTCTCGACACGGACATTTTAATGAATAATAAGTACAGTTTTCTTAGAATTTTTTTAAAAAAATAGTATAAGATGCCTCATATTATTAGTAACGTGTGACAATAAAGTTCGATATAGCAAGCGGTATTTATTTTTGAGAAATAGTCGTCTAAAGAACACTATCGGACATAATTTTTGTCTGCTCGGAGGCAGAAAGAGGGAGAGATCACTGCGAGACTTGGCAACGTTGCTACCGCTGCGACATATAGGTTAAGTAGAGAACGTCAAGATCTTATGGGGAACGTTATTTAAATCAAGCGTAATCTTTTTCTTTATGAATGTGCATTAAATAATATATCTTTATTTATTGTAACAATCATAAATTCTAATTTAGAGAACGCAAATACATCACAGCAATTACAATTTATATGTCTTCTATTCATCGTATAAAAATAATTCAATATTCTTGGAATATTGCTAAATAGTATAACAGAAATAATTATAATATTAATGTTATGGCACAGTTTTTTCAATTGACTGTGTACTACTTTTAAGAAATTCTATGATTTTTTAAAAAATCTTTTTATCTTTTGTAATTCTAAATTTTTTATTTTCTGTAGCTTCAGTAAATAATTTTTTAATATTTTCTTCACCTTTATTCTTATACATCTTCAATAAAGCATCACAGGAAATACCATTAAATGCTAATCTTTTTAAAATTAATGGTGAAACAATATTCTGCAATTCACTCAAGAATTGTAAATTATGCTTAACTTTGGCATTATTTACTAATTTGATATTGCATTCATACAATGTTTTACTAGATTTATACAAATCACTTTCAGCTTTTAGCGTACGTGCCATGCTAGTTTTTGTAACATAGCGACATCATAAACAGCATCATGAAACTGTCCAGAATCGTCTGGTTCTAGAAAATCTTTGGTCAGTGATGATAAGTGAAATTATTTTTTCTATCAGGAAGAAGTTTTTTGAATACCGGATATGTGTCCGAAAATCCTGCTATTACAGAGAAATTTTGTAGCATGTTATTATTCATAATTGTTTGTAATAAACGAGGCATATCAAAAGTATTCGCGTTATGTGCTACTAATAAACAAGTTTGGTTTTCTGATAATGAGTCTAAATACTCTTGAAACAGTTTCAGAGCTTCAGTCATTTCAGTAGTTTCAAGAATTTTATCACGCAGATACAAATTCCCATTTATTTTGTGAAGACCAGTAGTTTCAGTAGCTTGTGCAGATATTTCTTTTGACGACTTGATGTAAACATTAAATTTTTCTTCATCCTTTTGAGCAGCAATTTGTAAAATGTCGGCATTGCAGCCAAAACCAGTAGTTTCCAAATCAAAATACACAATATTTGTGGAAGCTTCTGATATTTTTTCAGAGCTTTTGTCGATGTGGTTCATCACCTCGTTAAAAGCCCAATTTGACTGATACTGCACGCCTTCTGCTTTTTCATTAGTTTTCTTTAGTAGATCTCTCTCGTTCTTTCGTTGTATTCTGCGTAATTTACTTGACTGTAAAACATCTTTCTCTGCTCTTTTTGATCTCTTGCGATCAGCTCTCATGGCATATTCAGCTGTGTACTTTCCATGCCCTAAGGTCAAATTTTCTTGATAATTTAAAATGCAGCTCTCACCGTCGTTTTTCACACAAACACTATCTCCAACTCTCATGTCGCTGGCAGAACTAAGAGAAAGACATACATTTTTATGATTCTTATGAGCTATTTATATTATTCCAGCTTTCATTAGCTTGACTAGATCCAGAAATTGAAAATTTCTGAGCATTCAGAGCATATTTCAAAAAAAAATTCACTAATACTTCATATAAAGCTGAATCAGTCAAAGTTACGCTGTGCTTTTTCTCTGGTTTGCACCACGGACCACAATTTTCATGGCGATTAAATAAATGATCAGGTATTTATTTTAAATTCTTTGCGAGTTGCTCACTTTTGCACTTATTTTGAGATACTGCATAGCTGAAACATTTTTTTATGTGGTTTATCACACCTTTTCTATTCAGCTGCTTATGCGACTCAGCCATTTTGTACAGTTCTTTTCCAAAATTTTTGGTTAAATGATTCTTATCCGTTATCTTATGATACGTCATGTTTTGATTATCTTTTCGAACAGCTGATATCATAGAACTGTCTTCGTCGCCAATTATAACTCTAGGTTGCAAGCCAACTTTTTTCAAGATATTGCTATGATTTATTAACTGGACTCCGGCGCTTGCTTCCATCGCTTTCGCACTTCCGACGAAATTTTTGCGGCAGTCGTGATCTTCAGTCTTATGTCCCAAATCACAGAGCCTACATTTACAATTCCTTGTAGTATAGTCAAGAATTTTTCCTGACAAAAATCCAATAATGCAACTATAACTGTTCAAGCTGTCGTAACTTCGTCCTGTTCCGCGCTTTGTCCATCCTGTATCAAATCCAACAATTATATTAATAATTTCACCCAAAGCTGAATCAAAGACCACATTTGGCGCTTCAGGGTCTGCTGGATTTTCTAAGAGACGTGAAACCTTGAGATCAATGTAATGAGGATATATGTCTGAAACAATTTTCTGCGGCCTGAAAAAAATACATATTTAACAACACTTTAGCATACTTTCGTAGAGGATAAATCAAATCGATATTTATTTGAATTGCTGTTTTAATATTTATCATTTTATTGAAAAAAAAATTGTAAAAGTACAGGTTTTGCAGCTTATTATCTATTAACTTAAAATTAAATATAAAATAAAATAGCAAAGTACCAGATACATAAAAATAAACAAATTCGACAATTTCACAATAATTTGGAGTAAAAAAATCTATTCTTTCATCATTTATCATTTTGTACTGTATAAAATAGCTATATCATAATAAATAATTATTTATAAAGTATGCGTTTGGATGTGTGAATATACAAAGTATAATGGCAAGAATGTGATGTTTTCATAATTTGCTTCTATAAATCTTACAATTCGTCGTTGAGTTTTTCTATATTCTTAATAACTAAGTCCCTCTCTAGGATTGCTGCACGCTTACAACTAGCTTTGGCTTCCTTTTCTATTGCCTCTCCGACCATTTTTTCATAACGTTTATATAAATCACTAAAAATACTAGGAACATTGCTACAAGCGAGAATCTTGTTCAAAGCAGTGTTTCCTGTACCAGCATGGACAGCACCTAAAACAGAAAAATGGAGTGAATTAAGTTTGCACTCTCATAATTGTTCATCTTTGTAATATATATACTTTAATTTGTTTTATTTTCACCAACTATACTAAACAATGTTTGTTTACACAAAAGTATTCTTTACATAATCCTTGCATTATAGTGCAGTATTATGAAATTATTAGCTATATTTTTATATGCTACTACAGCTAAAACTATTTTCAGTAAGACGTACATGTTCATTGTACTTTAAACACTACATATTTTAAACACTATAGCACTGCTGTGATTAAATAAGTTTCAATACAAAAATACATACATAGAAAGAAATACTAACCCAGTATAACTGCCATGTTTATGTGAGACACGTTGTTTTCCATCATTTTTCCTGTATGTACTATAGTAGATTTATCACAAGATTTACAAAGAACAGTCAGTACGGAGTGAAGCCCAATACGCCTTTCGGCTATCATATTTCCCAAATTTAGCACTTGTGTGCATTCAAACATTTTAGATTTTTTCCTAATTCCTTATTTAGTTGTACAAGGCGTATGCCATCTCCGACTCCGTCTTCTACTTCACTCTTTTTGACAATTTCCGCCACGCACTTTTTCTTGGCTTCAGACATACATTGCACAGCTTTTCTATTCCTTTTTGCCAATTTGTTTGTAACAAATCTACCATTTTTTGAACGATCATTGTGCAACATGGTACCTATTCTTTGACGATTTTCTAACTTATGAAACGCGGCACGAAATAAACATGCACCTGTCTCGAGAGCAGTGTTGCCAGATCGAGTAAAGCTGCGCGGCTAGACAAGTTTCAGACTTTTGCGCACGGAAGTAGTTGTCAACCATATCATTACTCCGTGCGTCTGAGTTGAGCACAACTGCCACCGGAGAACGTCCTTAAAACCGTTTTGTTTTAATGATAAAAACATTTAATAAAATTCCTACTTTTCACGTCTTTTGAGTGTGTTTATGCATAACGTCTTTGAGACATGCGTGAGAATGTTCTACAAGCTTTATGCATATACCATCTATATGACGTCTATTCTTTTTCAAAGAAATTCCTGAACTGGTGCACATTTGAATTGCATTACTGATGTGCACCAGTTCAGGAAGTTCTTCAAAACGGAACACACGTATAAATGTTCTTTCAATGGCCACGTTCAGCAGAACGTTTATTTTGCAACTGTTGGAAGTTTTCTAAGCTCAGATTTGTCCGATGAGACAAATAGATTAAGACATGTAGGACAAAATTAATTTAAATAGATAAGTGCGGATATATGTGCATGGATAAAATGATTTATTTTGTGCAATAATTAGTGCAATATAAATTTAAATGTTTCAAAAAAAGCTATTAAAGCTATTATACATATAGATAAAGCAAATTATAATTTTAAAAGAAAAAATTTAACAAATAGGTATATTATTTGTTAACTGTAGAAACGTAAAAAATACGTTTCTTAAATCATGGTTTCAAAAACATTTTTGTTCAAACGTTTCTTAATGGTTCTTTACGGTTATGAAACTACGTTACGTTCAAAAAACGTATATGAAACTAATATGTGCTACCTGGGTTACATACCTTCACACACACACACACACACACACACACACGCACACGCACACGCACACGCACACGCACGCGCACGCGCACGCGCACGCGCACGCGCACGCGCACGCGCACGCGCACGCGCACGCGCACGCGCACGCGCACGCGCACGCGCACGCGCACGCGCACGCACACGCACACGCACACGCACACGCACACGCACACGCACACGCACACGCACACGCACACGCACACGCACACGCACACGCACACACACACACACACACACACACACACACACACACACACATATATATATATATATATATATATATGTATGTATGTGTTTATTGTATTTCCCCTCAGGGTTTACAAGGCGTTTTTAAACGAGGAACGTACCCAAACCTCTTACAAACGTTCCCCTTTATTCATTTCCTGGCCTTTTGCGACCTCACAATAACTCTTTTTCCCTTCCCTTATCCCTCTCCTCTTCCTTCCCGACTTCGTTCGTCTCCCTCCACCTCTTCCTGTCTCATCTCTTCCTTCCTGTCTGTCTTCTGCCCTGTGGTCTGTTGGTCCTCTTCCCCGCTCCTGTGGAGTTTCTCCTCCGTCTCTCTCGTGCTCTCCTCCACCTCCTACCTCCTCTCACTCCTGCTCTCCTCCTCTCCTCCACTCTCTCTCCTATTCTAATTTCCCCTCCCTCTCTCCCTCTCTCTCTTATCCTCGCCTCCACCTATCTGTCCTCCGCTATCTTTACCCTTCGCCTCTTTCTTGCTTTCCTTCTATCCTCTAGCACCCTCCCCTTCTCCTCCTCCTCCCGTTCCTAGCCCTCAACGTTACCCCTCCCCTTTATACCTCCTCCCATTTTCCCTCCTCCTCCTTCCATTCTATCTCCCTTCCATCCACCCACCGTCTCCTGTTTTCCACCCTCGCTCTTCTTTCCTTGTCCCTCTCTTCCTTCGCCTTCTCCAACATCCTCCACCTTGTCCTCCTCTCTTCCCGCGACAGGTCCTTGTCCACCCCACGCCCCCACCTCTGCCTAACCTCTCCAAATCTTCCCAAAAACTTTGCCCTCTCCCTCTCATTCTCCATCTCCACTATCAAAACCTCTCTCCCTCCTTCCCCTTTCCTTTCCCAGACCCTTCTAATTTTTGGCTCTTTCCCCAGTACCTTCTCTGCTATCCGTACCATCATGCCCCTCCTTTCTTCCGCGTCCCTTCCATCCAACCCTCTCCATACTACATTCTTCTTTCTTCTCTCCTTTTGCTCTCTCTCTTCCTCCAGCCTCTTTACTCTCTCCTTTAGTCTCCTCGCCTTCTCTTCCTCTTCCTTCCTCCTTCTCTCCATCTCCTCCCTCGGCCCTTCTCCTTTCTCCCTACCTTTCCTCTTCTCCAGATCCTCGCTTCTCCGCTTCTCCAATCTCCAGCCTTCCCCCTGACCAAGCATCCTCTCCCTCTCCTTTCTTTCCTCTTTTTCCTCTCTTTCTTTCCTTTCCCTTTTTCTCCTCACTTCCTCCTCCCTGTCTTCTGCCGCCCTCCGCGCTCTATTCCTCTCTTCTGTTCCCTCCTCCTCCCTACTCTTCTCCTCCGGTCCTCCCTTGCCCTCTTTGGCCGCCCTTTCTTCTCTGTAGCCTCTGTCTTCCTTCTCCTTGCTCGCTCTCCCTTCTGTTTCCTTTTTATTCTCATCCTTCCTTCTCCCCCCTTTTTCCTCCCCCTGTGTATGTCCTCTTGCCGCGTACCTGTTCTCCTCCTCCTTTCTCCTATCTTCCTCGCTGGCCACCTCCTCCCACCAGTCTCTTCCCCACCCCTTCTCAGTCCAACCTCCCTCGCTGCCTTCCGTTCCATCCTCCTCCGTCATCTCCTTTCTTGCCACTCCCCTGTTACTCCTCTTCATCCTCGCTGGTTCCTTTTCCCTCCCTCTCCACCCGTTGCTCTCATCTGTCTCTCTTTCCTTTTCCTCATACTGCTCCTCGCTTTCCTCGCACCGCCAGCGCCCCTTCTCCAGCCTCTCCAACCTCACTCTAATCTCCTTTAATTTCTTCCTAATGCCTTTTCCTTCCCGTCTTATTTCTTCCCTGATTTCCTGGCCTATCTTCCTAACTTCTTTCCTGATCTCCTCCACCCACTCTGTCTCCTCCGACCTTTGCCCCATCCCTGCCATCGTCTCTTTTCCTATCCCTGTATAAACAAGCCGTATGTATGTTATTTATTGCACCTCTCTTCTCCCTCTATCTCCGTCCGTCTCCGCCTCCTCCTTGTCTCTCTTGTTCCTCCTCTACTTACAGTCCTCCGTCCGCTCCTCCACGGTTTTTCTCCTTCGCATCTCCTTTACACCTTTTCTTTTCACCTTCTGTATACTTTCCTCCTTTACACTTCACCTCTGCCAGTGCGTCCAACTTTTCTCGGTTCCCTACCTCTCCTCTCAGTCGTGCCATCCCTTTTCAGCTGCTATCCAGCGCCGCCGTCTCACTTTCTTCCTTTTGCTGCGCCCTCTATCCTCTCCGCTTTCTCCACACAACCTCTCTCCCATTGCTGTCCCGCGCTGCCGTATCTACTATCCTCCTCCTCCGAGCTCATCACCCTAGGCGCGCCTGCGCGAGCGCCGCGCTGCTCTCGCATCAGTTCTGCTGCCCCCGCTCGTCTCCCCCCTCTCGCTCTATCAGTCTCTTTCCTAACCTCCATATTACTCCGCCTTTTTCATCCTCCGTTTCTCTCCTCCTGCTTCGATTTTCCCGTCTCCTTCACTTCCTCATCTTCCTCTCTGCCCTCTCCATCCAATCCACCTCCTCCGTCCTCTCTCTCTCTTTTCTCTCTCCTCTCGCACCACGTTCTCCGCTCCTCTCTCCTTGGGCCGTCCACCACGTCCAAGTCCGTTACCCGCTTCTATATATATATATATAGGAATAAGTATGGAAACCCGAAAAATTTTGTAGTGAAACTCTCCACATTGCAGTATATTGTTTGAAAAGGCACAAAATAAAAAAAATTTTGACGCAAACTTGCAAACTAGAGGTCGGGCGATCCGTTCGGGAGTTATTTAGAGTCTCAAACTTTAAAAAACCTTATTTTATATAACTCCCGAACTGGTAATGACCTCTGGGTTGCGCTAAAATGTTTTTTATTTTATGTCCTTTCAAACAATATACTGCAATATAAGAGGTCCATTTCGAAAATTCAAGATGACCTTGACCTTACCTTGACGACGCCATCCAAATCCAAACTGATAAAATCAATAAATTAGTAAATAGATCTTTTTAAACCGCACAACTTTTATCCGAAACAATTTTCTGTAAAACTTATATTTTTCGAAATTTTAAATAATGAATACATATGTACATATACATATATATATATATCTATATATATAAAGGAAGATGTCCTGACTGACTCACTCACTCACTCACTCACTCACTCACTCACTCACTCATCAACGCCCAGCTCAAACCCCTGAACCGAATTTATACCAAAACTATATGAAATAGGGGTAGAATTTTCCGGGGAGTGCCACTATGTGTATAGTTTTTTGTTACCGGTTTTCTGGAAACCGGTTTTTCTAATTCTTCTAATTTTTCGGGAAATAATTCACCAAATTTCAAAGAATTGTAGATCAAACAGGGGTAGAATTTTCCGGGGAGTGCTATAAAGTGTATAATTTTTCGTTACCGATCTTTTTGGGAACCGGTATTCGACATTTTTTTATTTTTTTGGGAAATAATTGACCGAATTTCAAAGAAATATATATGAAACAGGAGTAGAATTTCCTGGGAAGTGTCATAATGTGTATAGTTTTTTGTTACCGATTTTCTGGAAACCGGTTTTTCTAATTTTTTTTAATTTTCGGAAAATAATTGACCGAATCTCAAAGAATTGTATATGAAACGGGGGTAGAATTTTCCGGGAAATGTTATAAAGTGTATAATTTTTCGTTACCGATTTTTTTGAAAACTGGTATCAGAAATTTTTCAAATTTTTTGGGAATTAATTGACCAAATCGCAAAAAATTATATATGAAGTAGGGGTAGAATTTCCCGGGGAGTGCTATAAACTGTATAGTTTTTTGTTACCAATTTTTTGGGAATCGGTATCTTTTTGGAAATTGGTTTTGAAAGTATTGTATATGAAGTAGGGGTAGAATTTTTCGGGGAGTGTTATAGAATGTATAATTTTTTGTTACCGATCTTTTTGGAAATCGGTATCCGAAAGTAGTATTGACTGTGAAATTTAATAACGTCAAAGGTAGCACTAAATAAGTTTTCACTAATCAATTAATTGCTCGCGACAGTCACGAATTGAAGTGATTGATTTATCAGTTTTGACGTATAATATGTGAAAGCAACAACTTCATAACATAACACAGACAAATGACATAGACACTACGCGGTGCATCGTCGTATATTTTTGCGTTATTAAGATTCAACATCGACCTCTATATCTAGGGCAGCGACATTATCCTTTGGTTTACCCTTGAAACTTGGTGACATTTATGAGTATATGTTTGGCTCAGAAATTCGAGTTCAGAAGTTTGAGCCGAACATATACTCATAAATGTCACCAAGTTGCAAGTTAATCGGCTTCTCACATTCTATATAGATAAGTTGATAATTTCACTCAGTATATGTCAGTTGTTAGTAAATGTCAAAAGATATATATGGAAATGGAAAGTAATCTAAAGAAAATGGATATTGAGGAAGGAAAATAAGGGTAAAAAAATTAAAAAAAATCTATATATATAATAATGAATGTATGTATGTGTATGTATGTATGTATGTCTTTTATGCACTCTTGAACTATTCGACTGGTTTTGAAAGTACTGTGTATGAAGTAGGGGTAGAATTTTTCGGGGAGTGTTATAGAGTGTATCGTTTTTTATTACCAATCTTTTTGGAAATCGGTATCCGAAATATCCCTAATTTTTCGGAATATAATTGATTGAATTTTAAAGAATTGTTTATGAATCAGGGGTAGAATTTTCCGGGGAGTGCTATAGAGTGTATAGTTTTTTGTTACCGATCTTCTTCGGAACCGGTATCCGAAATTTTTTCAATTTTTCGAGAAATAATTGATTGAATCTTAAAGAATTGTATATAAAACAGGGGTAGAATTTCCCGGAAAATGCTATAAACTGTATAGTTCTGTGTTACCAATTTTTTTGAAAACCGGTATCCAAAATTTTTCCAATTTTTCGGGAAATAATTGACCAAATTTTAAAGAATTGTCCACATTATAAAAAAAATTTAATTGTTTTTCTTCTTCAAATCCTTCAAATTTTAAATATGTGTATAATTTTTGTTACCGATTTTTTGGAAACCGGTTTTTCTAATTTTTTCAATGTTTCGGGAAATAATTGACCGAATCTCGAAGAATTGTATATGAAGTGAGGGTAAAATTTTTCGGGGATTGCCATGATATGTATAATTTTTCGTTACCAATTTTTTTGGAAATAGGTATCAGAAATTTTTCCAATTTTTTGGGAATTAATTGACCGAATCGCAAAAAATTATATATAAAGTAGGGGTAGAATTTTACGGGGAGCGCCATGATGTGTACAGTTTTTGTTACCGATTTTTTTGGAAACCAGTTTTTTTAATTTTTTCAATTTTTCGGGAAATAATTGAATTGAATCTCAAAGAATTATACATGAAGTAGGGGTAGAATTTCCCGGGGACAGTTATAAAGTGCACTATTTTTTGTTACCAATTTTTTTGAAAATCGGTTTCGAATGACCGAATCTCAAAGAATTGTACATAAAGTAGGGGTTGAATTTCCCGGGGAGTGCTATAAAGTATATAATTTTTTGTTGCCAATTTTTTTGGAAAAGTAGAGAGAGAGAAAAAGAGAGAAAAGAGAGAGAGAGAGGAGAGGAGGGAGGGGTGAGAGAGAGAGAGAAAAAGAGAGAGAGAGAGAGAGAGAGAGAGAGAGAGACTATTTGCGTGTCTTAATACACATGTTCTCCGGGGCGAAGCCCGGCGGGGCATGCTAGTTTCATATACTTTTGGTAAAAATTATATGAAAAAATTTCGATACCGGTTTCCAAAAAATCGGTAACAAAAAATTATACACTTCATAGTACTCCTCGGAAAATTTTACCCCTGTTTGATCTACAATTCTTTGAAATTCGGTGAATTATTTCCCAAAAAATTAGAAAAATTAGAAAAACCGGTTTCCAAAAAATCGGTAACAAAAAACTATACACATAGTGGCACTCCCCGGGAAATTATACCTCTATTTTATATATTTTTGGTAAAAATTCGGTTCAGGGGTTTGGGCTGGGCGTTGATGAGTGAGTGAGACTACTTTCGAATACCGATTTCCAAAAAAATCGGTAACAAAAAATTATACATTCTATAACACTCCCCGAAAAATTCTACCCCTATTTCATATACAATACTTTCAAAACCAATTTTCAAAAATATACCGATTCCCAAAAAGATCGGTAACAAAAAACTATACAGTTTACAGCACTCCCCGGGAAATTCTACCCTTACTTCATATATAATTTTTTGCGATTCGGTCAATTAATTCTCGAAAAATTTGAAAAATTTTTGATACCGGTTTCCAAAAAAATCGGTAACGAAAAATTATACACTTTATAACATTCCCCGGAAATATCTACCCCCGTTTCATATACAATTCTTTGAGATTCGGTCAATTATTTTCCAAAAATTAAAAAAAATTAGAAAAACCGGTTTCCAGAAAATCGGTAACAAAAAACTATACACATTATGACACTTCCCGGTAAATCCTACTCCTGTTTCATATATATTTCTTTGAAATTCCCGAAAAAATAAAAAATGTCGAATACCGATTCCCAAAAAGATCGGTAACGAAAAATTATACACTTTATAACACTCCCCGGAAAATTCTACCCCTGTTTGATTTACAATTCTTTGAAATTCGGTGAATTATTTCTCAAAAAATTAAAAAACTTACAAAAACCGGTTTCCACAAAATCGGTAACAAAAAACTATACACATAGTGGCACTCCCCGGAAAATTCTACCCTTATTTCATATACTTTTGGTAACAATTCGGTTCAGGGGTTTGGGCTGGGCGTTGATGAGTGAGTGAGTGAGTGAGTGAGTGAGTGAGTCAGGACATCTTTCTTTATATATATATATATACAGGGTGCCCCACAATTGTTGGTACTTTTTTCATATTTAGATAGAGCGAGCCAAACTGAGTCGAAAAGTCATGTACCATTTTGCAATTTTCGCAATAGTTGACGAGTTATTAATGATTAAAAATCGACGTATTAGCCCGCCCTCCGCCAAATCCAAGCGCGCGGCGAGATGCGGCCGCCCCGCGGTCGGCGCGCGGGCAGTTGTTTACTACAAGCGGCGCGTAACGCCGGGCCCCTGTCCTATAAGCGATGATAGTTTCTCGCCTTTTTTAAATAGAAATAAAATTTTCTAACAACATAGAAATTTTTTTTGTGCGTACGTATGTACATATGTGTGCACATGCATACACCAGGAAAATATCAATTCTACTGCTTAAAAAAGCGATTACTCAATTTACCTTTTTTTTAGTAAGTAACGGTTGTCTTTAAGCAAGAATATTTTCTTGATAATAGTCTTAAAATGTACAAATTTTAGAAAGAGTCTTTATTATGTACTCGAAAGAAGAATTTATACTCCTTCAAAGAACATAATAAAATTTTATCAAAGAAAAGTCAAAATAATAAATAAAATAATATGAGGACCCTCGAGATTAAAATAGGAGAAGGCTATGAGGGTCAGACGCAGATCACAATGCGTAATATCAGAAATAAGTGATTTATTCGTCGTTTTGATACATTACATCGATCCGTACGTTTCGGCTCAGTTTTGAGCCATCTAGGCTTCAGCGGTATAATAGTTACAGAAATTAAGTTACACGTTCTCCGTACCGTATGGTGAGTTTACTGATTCAAAGTATTAGAAACATAGACCAATTGACCCATATCTGTAAATTTGTTCAATTAATGTTGAGATATTAAAAAGATCCCTTAGGAAACTCACCATTTGGTCTAAAAAACGTGGAATACAGAGCCATGTATACATAATGAATACTCTCTGGCTGAGAAAACTTGACGATCTTTATCGACACGACACATGCACAGCAATGATATGAAAGGTCTTGCAAGAAGAGGCATGTCGTAGGTCAACACAACGGCGAGGATTATAACAAAGCACGATTTGACACCGTCTCAAATGACACGGTTTTCTTGCATCATGCATATGTCACGGTTTTGAGCAAATTGTAATCCATGCTCATGAAATTTGGTCGTTGGCAAATCGGCGTTTTACTATTGGTACATGCAATATTGTGACAGTGTCAAATCGTGCTTTGTTATAATCCTCGCCGGTGTGTTGACCTACGACATGCCTCTTCTTGCAAGACCTTCCATATTATTGTGTGTCGTGTCGACAAGATCGTCAAGTCTTCTCGCAGAGAGTAGATATTCATTATGTACGCATGGCTCTGTATTCCATGTTTTTCAGACCGAATGGTGAGTTTCCTAAAAGATCTTTTTAATATCTCAACATTAATTAAACAAATTTACAGATATGGATCAATTGGTCTATGTTTCTGATACTTTGAATCAGTAAACTCACCATACGGTACGGAGAACGTGTAACTTAACTTCTGTAACTACTGCTGAAGATGGCTCAAAGCTGAGCCGAAACGTACGGATCGATGTAATGTATCAAAACGACGAATAAATCAGTTATTTCTGATATTACGCACTGTGATCTGCGTCTGATCCTCATAGCCTTGACTTCTCCTATCAAAATAATTAGCAAATTGAATTTTTGTTTTAATTTTGTATTCTTAACTGAAGAACTGAATAATTAGAATGTAGAATATTATTTATTTTAAGTAATATTATCAAGAAAACATTTTTTGTAAAGATCATCGTTACTTAAAAGAAGAGAAAACTGAGTAATTGGTTTTCTTAGCACTAAAATGATATTTTTTTACGTGTGCGTATACGGCACGCCATTTTACTATTTAATATCATTATAAAAATTCTATCAAATTAAATCGATACTTAAAGAAAAGAAATTATTATTATGTCTAGACATACTTATAATTTATCGAATTATTATTAAGCTATAATTGAAAATGCAGAATTACAATTATGTCTAGACAAAATATTAATTCTGAAATTATTTTACGTTATGACATAAAAAATTATTGGGAATTAAAATTATGTACATAATTGTAATTCCCGAATTTTACTTATGTACGCAATTTTAATACTTGAATTTCTATTATGTACAACACAATCGTAATTCTGGAATTACTTTTTTTCTTTTAGTAAGTAACGGGGTTCTTTAAAAAAGAATATTTTCTTGATAATAATCTTAAAATGTATTCATTACAAATTTTAGAAAAAGTCTTTATTATGTACTGGAAAAAAGAATTTATACTCCTTCAAAAAACATTATACTATTTTATCAAAGAAAAGTCAAAATAATAAGCAAATCAAATTTTTGTTTTAATTTTATATTTTTAATTGAATAGTTAAACAATTAGAATTTAGAATATTATTTGTTTTAAGTAAAGAGAGTGATGAGTGTATTTTAAGATTATTATAAAAATGAAATATTCTTTGCGAAGATGCGACCGTTAAAAGAAGGGAAATGGAGTAATTGGTTTTCTTAGCACTGGAATGATATTTTTTGAGCACTTCGAACAGTTCTTGCATTAAAATATTTTTATAAAGTGGATTAAACCTACTGGGGACACTACTTTAAAAAAATGCGCCATGCTATCTACCGCAAGGTGGTGTGGAAATGATAGCGCTCTATCATTTTCTTGCCACAGAAAAAAAAATTATTTTTTGGCTCGCGATCTTATATCGCGATTGCTATTCATGCACAATTCACGCGCAAAAAATATCATTCCAGTGCTAAGAAAACCAATTACTCCATTTCCCTTCTTTTAACGGTCGCATCTTCGCAAAGAATATTTTATTTTTATAATAATCTTAAAATACACTCATCACTCTCTTTACTTAAAACAAATAATATTCTAAATTCTAATTGTTTAACTATTCAATTAAAAATATAAAATTAAAACAAAAATTTGATTTGCTTATTATTTTGACTTTTCTTTGATAAAATGGTATAATGTTTTTTGAAGGAGTATAAATTCTTTTTTCCAGTACATGATAAAGACTTTCTCTAAAATTTGTGATGAATACATTTTAAGATTATTATCAAGAAAATATTCTTTCTTAAAGAACCCCGTTACTTACCAAAAGAAAAAAAGTAATTCCAGAATTACGATTGTGTGTACATAATAGAAATTCAAGTATTAAAATTGCGTACATAAGTAAAATTCGGGAATTACAATTATGTACATACTTTTAATTCCCGAAAATTGTTTATGTCATAACGTAAAATAAATTCAGAATTAATATTTTTTCTAGACATAATTGTAATTCTGCATTTTCAATTATAGCTTAATAATAATTCGATAAATTATAAGTATGTCTAGACATAATAATAATTTCTTTTCTTTAAGTATCGATTTAATTTGATAGAATTTTTATAATGATATTAAATAGTAAAATGGCGTGCCGTATACGCACACGTAAAAAAATATCATTTTAGTGCTAAGAAAACCAATTACTCAGTTTTCTCTTCTTTTAAGTAACGATGATCTTTACAAAAAATGTTTTCTTGATAATATTACTTAAAATAAATAATATTCTACATTCTAATTATTCAGTTCTTCAGTTAAGAATACAAAATTAAAACAAAAATTCAATTTGCTAATTATTTTGATAGGAGAAGTCAAGGCTATGAGGATCAGACGCAGATCACAGTGCGTAATATCAGAAATAACTGATTTATTCGTCGTTTTGATACATTACATCGATCCGTACGTTTCGGCTCAGCTTTGAGCCATCTTCAGCAGTAGTTACAGAAGTTTAATTACACGTTCTCCGTACCGTATGGTGAGTTTACTTCAAAGTATCAGAAACATAGACCAATTGATCCATATCTGTAAATTTGTTTAAAATTAATGTTGAGATATTAAAAAAAGATTCCTTAGGAAACTCACCATTCGGTCTGAAAAACGTGGAATACAGAGCCATGCGTACATAATGAATATCTACTCTCTGCGAGAAGACTTGACGATCTTGTCGACGACACACAATAATATGAAAGGTCTTGCAAGAAGAGGCATGTCGTAGGTCAACACACCGGCGAGGATTATAACAAAGCACGATTTGACACCGTCACAATATTGCATGTACCAATAGTAAAACCCCGATTTGCCAACGACCAAAGTTCATGAGCATGGATTACAATTTGCTCAAAACCGTGACAGATGCATGATGCAAAAAATCCGTGTCATTTTGAGACGGTGTCAAATCGTGCTTTGTTATAATCCTCGCCGGTGTGTTGACCTACGACATGCCTCTTCTTGCAAGACCTTTCATATCATTGCTATGCATGTGTCGTGTCGATAAAGATCGTCAAATTTTCTCGCAGAGAGTATTCATTATGTATACATGGCTCTGTATTCCACGTTTTTCAGATCGAATGGTGAGTTTCCTAAGGGATCTTTTTAATATCTCAACATTAATTGAACAAATTTACAGATATGGATCAATTGGTCTATGTTTCTGATACTTTGAATCAGTAAACTCACCATACGGTACGGAGAACGTGTAACTTAATTTTTGTAACTACCGTTGAAGATGGCTCAAAACTGAGCCGAAACGTACGGATCGAGGTAATGTATCAAAACGACGAATAAATCACTTATTTCTGATATTACGCACTGTGATCTGCGTCTGACCCTCATAGCCTTCTCCTATTTTAATCTCGAGGGTCCTCATATTATTTTATTTATTATTTTGACTTTTCTTTGATAAAATTTTATTATGTTCTTTGAAGAAGTATAAATTCTTCTTTCGAGTACATAATAAAGACTCTTTCTAAAATTTGTACATTTTAAGACTAATATCAAGAAAATATTCTTGCTTAAAGACAACCGTTACTTACTAAAAAAAAAGGTAAATTGAGTAATCGCTTTTTTAAGCAGTAGAATTGATATTTTCCTGGTGTATGCATGTGCACACATATGTACATACGTACGCATAAAAAAATTTTCTATGTTGTTAGAAAATTTTATTTCTATTTAAAAAAGGTGAGAAACTATATCATCGCTTAGGACAGGGGCCCGGCGTTACGCGCCGTTCGTGCGTAATCATCGCCGTTTGTAGTAAACAACTGCCCGCGCGCCGACCGCGGGGCGGCCGCATCTCGCCGCGCGCTTGGATTTGGCGGTGGGCGGGCTAATACGTCGATTTTTAATCATTAATAACTCGTCAACTATTGCGAAAATTGTAAAATGGTACATGACTTTTCGACTCAGTTTGGCTCGCTCTATCTAAATATGAAAAAAGTACCAACAATTGTGGGGCACCCTGTATATATATATATATATATATATATATATATATCATCAATTTTAATAAAATTATTTAAAAATAAATAATTAATTATGTCTGATAAATATTGTTGTATTTTTCTATTTATATGTAACATAAAGCATATTATTATTTGATTCTGTTTCATTTTTTATAAAATATTTAAAAAAAGGTTAACGGAGAATAAGATATTTAATTACAATATTTTAATCATATTAATTTATTAATTTACAATTATCACATTTATTATATTATTACAATTATTATTATTATTATTATTATTATTATTAATTACTGTTAACAATTTTTTTATTTAATGTTTTACAAATAATTTTTTTTGGTTATTTTGTTATTTTTTGAAATATTAAATTTTTTGGGAATTTATTATTTAGAATTGTTCATGTAGCTTCTAATCTTTTAAAGAAGTAAAAATAAAGCGCCAAGTGTCCGTGTCCATCAAAATACTTATTAGGCGAAACAATGTTGTTTTAATCTATTTTTATTATAAAATCAATATATCATATATTGCGCTAACTGTGTGTGTGCGTGCGTGCGTGCGTGCGTGCGTGCGTGCGTGCGTGCGTGCGTGCGTGCGTGCGTGCGTGCGTGCGTGCGTGCGTGCGTGCGTGTGTGTGTGTGTGAGCATGAGTTTATATACATTATAAAATTTAATTATTTCATCATACTTAAGAGAATAATAAAATATTTAATGCACAAGAACTTTGTATTGAAAAAGTGTGTTTAACATGATATTTAATTTTTTTATTACGCGTATTAAAATAATTATTAACAGAAATACTTCGTCCTAAAAAACTTGGCTATAAACTTCTAAGCGTGTGCGTGTGTAAAGTTTATGTGAATGAAGAACGAATTTGATTTAAATGTGAATGAACAGATATCTGTGCGAAGTAAATTCAAGATAGTTTACCTGTACATTACATAAAGAGACCACGCTTTTTTTCTTTACATGAAACAATCGCATATTTATTTAGCACAGCGCCAAGTATTTTCTCTGGAAAAATTAAAATTTTCTAGACGAGATTTGTATATAGCTTGCAATGCAAATAATTTTTTATTCGAATACAGTACATACTGATCATTTATTATTTTGAGTTAAAAGATCCAATTTTGTATCAAGAGTGAAAATTCTCGTCGGCGAAATAATCCTTCTAATCGTCGACGATGTCGCCCCTTACAAGGTATCCAGGATTCTGCACCCCCTTCTCCTTTTTCTCGACAGTCTGTTGCGTCCGGATGCAAAGACGGAGAGACGCGGCAGCCTTATTTAAATAACAGATAATTGCTGGTTCTGTTAAATGAAGCGCCGCGGGGATTGCCGAGGCAGAAGAGTTACCCAAGATTTCACGCGCCGCCTTTCCGCCCCCCATCGTTGTTCTCCACCTCTTTCTCCTTTTCCTCAGCGCCGTCGTTGTCGCGTCTTTTGTTGCGCGCTCGAGCTAGTTAATGCGGGGCTCGTTTTACGACGACGAGTGTATATGCTTTTGTCGTCAGCTGCGACGCATCTCGGCACTCATTACGCCGGCTCGAAGCCTCAAAGCATCGTCGTCGTCAGCCGTGTTACTATCGAGAAGCCCGCGAATGCAATAACAACGCAGACTGACTTACGCCGTTATTGTATAAGATAGTTTTTTTGAGATCCTTTTATTTTTGGTCAGCAGCTGCGCATGATTCCACTTTTCATGATTTTGTATAAAAATATGGAACACTTTCACATACAACAACAATTTAAATCCGATAATAGTGTAATGTATAATTAATAAAGAGAGATATTATATATTTGTGTACATCCGTTAATAACTTATGTATTTGCTCAAATATGAGAGACGTAGCACAATTTTATTACATTTTTGGGGATTGTATTTTCTCTGGCTGTCGCAAATGTAAATAAAGTTATAATAAAGTTATTTGATGTCGCAAAATATCTTTATTGGGCAATTTAAAAGTTATATGACATCAAATGGTTAAATTATAAACATTTCATAGAAACATAATAGATTTAAAAATATTAATACAACAAAGATAGAATAAACATAATGATATAACGAACGATGACATAGTTTACAAAAAGGACTTTCTGCATGTTTCACGCGGTATTTAATAATATGCTTAAATTATACATTATTACTTACTTATTTAATATACCAGTTTCATAGAAAGCAGATAATTATTTTACTGTTTTATGCGTGAACAAGATTTGATACAGAAAAATATCGTAATACTAAAGGACAGAGAAAGAAGGCAAAAGAATTAAAAGCTAACTTCTCTTTGAAGAAATAACGAAATACATGATAACGAACCGAAACCATTATTATATCATTTTTTTTTACATCTTATTGGGTTTTCTGACAAAAGTTTTTTCGATCGGTTCTAGTAAAGGATATAAAATTTGATTTCGCTTAAATGACAATAAATTGTTAAATTTTTTAGTTTCATTATTAGATGAAGTAACGGTAATTCTTCTAGATATATCAGGCAAATTCCTTTCCTCTGTCACAGCCGTAGGCATCACATGTACCGACAACTTACGTCGAGTCAAATTGCTAAATATATTTTCCTAATGGAGATTATGTTTAAAATATATAATTAATTTATTATCTATCAAAATTACTTCTCTCAAAAATTGTACGTTATATAAAAAGATTTATATTTTCCATTTGTTTTTTTTTTATAAAATCTTGTCTTTTTAGTTGAATGATATTATAGCCCGCATATATAAAAATAAGTAATTACCTCAAAGAAGTCCCTTAAATCTTGCTGTGTTATTGCATCTAAGTTCTGTAGTTCAATATCTACTCGATTGAAATAATATTCTTGGCTTTCAATTTCTTTCCAATATAAAGAGCCTTGACTAGATATCGTGTTGGGTGACGTGGACGTAAAAAGTGCTCTTAGACCTTCTTTTAGTTTTTTAAATTCTTCTTTTGGCATATTAGATATGTGATCCTGAAATGTTGTTACAGTGAGATTAATAAATATTTTAATAGGGACATACTCTAATTACTACGTCACATTAATAATTGGAATAATATATTTTTTAATATGATCATAATATCAGAATATTGTGTGAGAAATTTAAAGAAAGGCATGTTGTTGTATAATATCTTATTATACTTACAAGCATAGTCTTCATACATTTGTCGATTCGTTCTTCGACATTATTCGGGTTATGGTTTTCGGCATTTTGTACAGCGACGGTAAAATATTGCGTTCCGTTTATCGTTGTACATATATCACTAAATGATGTATAGGCTAAAGACTCATCGATCCTGAAGATTTTGAAAATCTGATGACCAATAATTTGCTTTAAGAGCAGTAAAAGCACAATTGACTTCGGTGATCGTAGACCAGTTGCGTAGTACACTATGGTACTAGAAGTTTTCTGCACTTTACTTTCTTCTTCAAATCGAACGTGGCAACCTACAGTAATTATACATCAATACACAACACTTTACGTACTATGTCATATAAAAAATATTAATTGACTAAAAAACAAATTTTAAAATTTCTGGAACAAATTGTATTGCTGATAGAATAACATTAATAATAAATATTTTTTCCTATATTTTTAAATACTTATTCTTTAGGTATATGGATTGAAATAAAATTTTCTTTTTAACTATTATTATTTTTTTTCTCTCGATAATAATTTTAGTGGTAACATAAGACCATTAGAACAAACAATAAAATATTTATATTAAAACTATGTTCCATAATATATATTAACTGAAATTCTTTAAGCATATACATTTTTTAAATTATTATAAATAAAATTTGATCTTGTAGAGCTCTTACCATCTTCTAGTTTAATTTCACGATACAATACTAATTGCTCTTGCAACAATGGTGTTATGTGAGGCATAATTTTTAAATTAGACTCAATTAGTTCACCTATAATTTTAGCTTCTTTTTTAGTCACGTTACCATGTATTAAGCATTCTACATGCATTTCGGTGAATAACTTTTGAATAAAGTCCTGAAGTTTATCGGTACTTAGATCTATATATCACAGAAATTTAATATATATCAATTAAAGTAATTTAAATCGACCTGACTGGCAATATATATAACGTCTTTCCGATATGAACATTGAAAAACTGTGAGCCAACTTGGTTTGTCGGATTCACACAGCACTTTTTTCAGATCAATATCGAGACATTATTAATTTTGACCATAATTTTGGTCCGTTGATGTAATTTCTAAATTAAATAGTTTTTAACTTTATTGCGAAAAATATCACCCCAGCCAGGGTTTGAACCTGGAACCTCCCGTATACCGTGCGGGTGTCGTGCCAATTCGACCACTGGGGCTGTGGTAATATTTATCGCAATAACAACTGTAAGATGGAGCACCGATTACTAGGTCGACGGTGTATAATAAACAGAATAATAAATTTCTTTTCGCCAGTATATAGAATAACAATTAAAGTAATTTAAATTGACCTGACTGGCAATATATATAACGTCTTTCCGATATGTTATTAATATATATCATTAATAAGTACAATAATCATTCTAATCTAAGGACTAAAAACAATTTTTGAGAAGGAAAAGAAAATGTTTTTTAACAGAAAATATTAGTTTTGTCTTACATTTACAAGCAGTAGATTCCAATAATTCATCGTTTGACCAATGTCGTTCTGCCAACAGTAATTCAAGATAATCCTCAGGGTGTTGAAAGAGTCGTTGTGTAGCGAAATTTTTCAATTCCCTGATATACTTGTGAGCCATTTCACATGATTATGGTGTTTAATTAAATTAATGTAATTGATTGCATTAATTATACGTACCTTTTCCTTTAGAATTTCAAACCTTTCTGGATCAAACTCAAAATTTCTCATTTGGTACACGCTTTTTTCTAACCAGACACTTTGCTTATCATCGTAACCATCTATTTTCAGCTAATAAAATAATCCGTTTTTCTTAATTATAATTTTACATATGCTTTTATGTAATACATTAAATTAATGATTATTTGTAAAACATTCCGTAAACTTTATTAAAACATTACAGAAATATAACTGGTCATATTTACGAGAAACAATAATTATTAATAAGAAATAAAATTCGATTTCTTAATAAGTAATATTTGATGTACATGAAGAAGCACATGCTTAAACGTTACTAATAATATTAACAAGTTGAATAATAATTTATTTGAATAAATCTATATAAATAATATTACAATATTTATATTACTGTTATATAAATTATATATATACATTTACTGTTATTCCATATTTCGTACGAGCAATTTCCCAGTTTAAAAAAGTTATATTAACTGTACGTGTATATTCATATTTATGTATATTAGGTATATACATATCATTAAGAAAATCACGAAGTAGTCGAACAAACATATCAGTCAAATTGCAATTGAGAGGATCCATATAGGCGATCGGACTATAAATTAAACACGAACGTTATATATAATTATAAAAAAAAAAACATATTTTCTATCTCTCCCTGATATTATAGTACCATTTTAATTTATATTTTTTAATTAAGGAAGTATTTTGAAATTTCGGCATTCAGAAATATATAAATGTACAAATTTAGATTTATTATATAATTGATGACATTTTAGAGGTAATCAATTTATTATTTTAATTTTATTTAGTACGTATATATATATATTAATATGTATGCACACTAATCTCATTATTATAATAATTATAAAAATTAATTCATAATTGCAATTTTTATAAGTTGCTATATAGAATGTCTCAAATTCTGATTTAAAATCATCTCAGTATTCCATATTTGATTAGAACAACAATGTATTTTTTACAACACTTATCTCATACCTAACGAAGTGGAAGATCATCGTCGCTTTCGGCACACGAAATACATCATCTTTTTTATGCCAAACTCTTACAAACGATGTATCCATTACAGGTACAGGAAACTTTTCTACCTATAAAGTTTCACCTGTTAATATGTGTAGAAGATACAAATGACATCAAAATTGATTATTTATTAGAGCAAAGGACAATTCCGAATGCAAAAAACATGTATAAAACATTCTTTGCATTACAATTTTTTTACTTATATTACAATCTTTTGGCTCTGTATTATATAAATTAATCTCTAAGACTCACCGTATATTTTTATAAAGGTAATATAAATACAAGTAAATATATATATATATATATATATATATATATATATATAATACACCATAATTATTTTTATTATATCAAAAATATGCATTAGAAGAAAATTTATTATAAACTACATTAACGTAATATTTTATATCGAGTTTTATAGTGTTAGTATCACAAAATGGTGTTTAAGGATTAATATTGCAAAAAATGATAATTTTATTTACGTTTTCTTCCTTGATATCAAACTGGATCGGTATAAATTCATTTTTAGAAGGCAATTTCATTATAGCTGTGCTATTGCCAACGCATTTCCACTTTTTTATTGTTTCCTTGGGTATTTTCTCTTTTTTATATTTAATGTCAAACCATTTCTCGATTTTATCCACCGTATCTTCGTACGTTTTTGAGGCAACGTAGATTTTAATATTTTCCGGCATAAAATGTTCCATTAGCTCGTCGATCAAATCCGGTCGCCATTCACGTTGCATCGAAAAGATTTCTTTCATGGGACACTTTTGCAGCAGATAGGCTGTAGTAGCTATGTCATCAAGAGACAAACGGTTTATTTTCTCATAACTATAACACATCTTCATAATTTGCTGTAGTTCCTATAAATATAAAATTTCCATATAACTTCATGTGTGGTATATAATATTAAAATATAAAGTGTCTAGCAAATTGCAATCCTACAACCTGCCGAGCATTCTACGAAAGATTACATTATTTTTCACTAATCTATATATATATATAATCAAATGTTCCGACTGACTCATCAACGTCCAGCCCAAACCCCTATGCCTAGAAACATGAAATTTGGGGAGTATATTCTTCCATGACGTAAGCGCCCACTAAGAAAGGATTTTTAGAAATTCGAAATCCCATAACGGGGTGAAAAAGGGTAAAACGTGTTTTCAATATCTCTTAAGCCTGTTGAAATATCGATTTGGTTTTTGCTTACAAAGGTTATCCATACAAGTTCTTAAAAACATAATTCAAGATTTCGTCATAATCAACCCTTAAAAAGGCAAATCTAAATTCGGGGGTGAATTATAGAATCTTTCGCATACCACAGCAAAGTACGGCTCTAGCAAAGTACAGCCTGCAGTTTGATTAGCATCATATATCCATTTCATCGGTCCTTCCTTCTTCTTCTTCAGCGTATGGATATATTGGAACATTATTCCAACAATATTTTCTATATTATTAATACCTTCCTCAGTTAGATCAAATTGAAGTTTAAAGAAGTACACGCTTGTGTCTACGGAGCACAGTTCAACTTCTAAATCGATGCACCAATTCTTGGCTTTTAAAGCCGATAATAAAGAATTTTCTCCTTTGTGTCCAATTAAATACTTAATGTAACAAAGAGGCTATGTTAACAAATAAATAATAAACATAAACTTTAATTAAAATGTGACATAATGATGTATTGTTATATGTACTACAATAATAATTATGTGTAGTCAATTAGGAAGAGACAGAGAAAAAAAGAGACAAAGAAATGTAGACAGAGTTAAAATTCTATAAGCATATTTTTATAACTCCTGCAACTATAATGGCCGTGGCCGATTTTTGTATGGCGGGATACCCCCAGCGATATTTGGTTGATTTTTGCACATAAAGTATTTCATGATCCAACCTAAATTACCATTTATACTAGCTTTTAGAACAACGTGTTTCCGAAGTAATGACATAAAACTCAAAAATCAAAAAGTTTATTTCCAGAACGAAAAAAGCTAGAACCTTAAAAAGATTTTTTTTTATTTTTGATTTTTACGTCACAACTTCGGAACCACGTTGTTCTAAAAACTGGTATGAATGGTAATTCATGTGTTGGACCATGAGATACCTTATGTATATTGTATATGAAAATCAGCCAGATATCGCTGAGGGTATCCCGCCATACGAAAACCGGCCGTGGCCTTTTAAAATACAACTGTATATATACATATATACATTATATATGTATGAATTAATGTATACATATAATAATTGTGCAGAGATAGAGGCCACATTTCGATTTCAATAATTTTGAAATATATTATCACTGTCATTAGCCTGAATAACCTTTAAAAGGTTTTAAGTGGCGATGTTTATTAAAAATTTATTACCAATTGCATTGTAGGCTTTTTGGGGAGCATGTAGGGATTGTTGGATTCATTTTTTTTTACTCAGTATTATTTGCTGAATCTGAGAAAAATGGCAAAAAAATCGTAGTAAGGGATTGCAGAACATTCGGTAAATTCATTTTAATAACCAATGTTGCAGCTACTCTACAATCATCATTATCAAGCAATTATTTGTTGATTAGTCGTTACACTCGTTAATATATAGAGTAATAATCTTGATAACATATTTCAAAATTATTGTGAAATCAGAAAGAGTTTTTATTTCTGCATAACTAATATAATTATATTTAAAAGAACTTAGATAAAATATTCTCTGTATATAAACTGTATAAAGCATTAAGGTCAAACGGAAAGTGTATTACACAATACCAGATCGTTTTCACGCTTTATTTTAAGTAAAGAAAACGAAATGCATAACTCTCTGATATCAAATATCGGAACGTATTTCCACATAGTGTTCAAGTCTTCATTCTTGAATGTATATTCAGAATACATAGAAAGTTCAACTTTCTTGTTTTTTACATTACGAAAGCGTTTTACTACCATACTTTCGAGATCATTTAAATTATCTAAACAAAAAATTTATTTGTTAATGTAACATACATAATGAACGCTACATAAATATGTAACAAAAAATTATTATGTCTATTAATGGCAAAAAATATAATTTTTTTCAAAAAAAGACAAGAAATATATTGAAAATATATTTTACTGTGTATTACAATTAGATATTTCACATTTTGATCAAACTTTTTTTAAAAATATTGACTATAATAATAATATACTGGTTAAAACAAATTATTAGAAAACAATTAAAATTTTATGTAGTAATTTTATGGAGATCAATATTTTTAGATATTTTCCTTGCTTATGTACTGATAAGATTCTATCTTTTCTCTTGAAAACAGACAATGTGTAAATGTTTAATACAATAACTGGTAATAAAATACATATTATTTTATTAATTATTATAATTTTATTTATTATAATAATATTATAATTTATTATAATTATAATTATAATAATATTATAATATTATAATTTATTATTTATTTTTTAAAATTCAAATATTTTTATATATATAACAGTATAAAATACATTTTTAAATTTCTAATATTAAAAAGTTTTAAATTATCGTACCTTTACCAAGAACACACAGCGACATAATATGTGCAGAATATTTCTTATAAAAGTCTTCCAGCCTATCTTTAACGTTAATGTTGTCTAATGTCTTTTTATTGCCTATGCCGAACGGATAGTCCGGTCTCACAGATAATTTCTCTAATTTCGTCAATCACCATCTGTCATTTATTAATTTCTCCTTGTATTCTAAATCTATAATATTTATTTCTGTATCTATCAAAGTCTCATCAAAAAGAGGCGTTATGAAAAACTGCGCAAATAGATCTAAAGCTCCTCCCAACTTCTCCGGAATTATATTGAAGGAATAATCAGTGTAATTTATTCTGGTCCTTGCTAGGCGCGAACCGCCATACTGGTTCAGGTACTCAAGGTAATCATGTTGTTGCGATTCTGTACCTAAAAGATGTTGGCAAAGGTGCGCTAATCCAGGTAGATCCTCGGGATCGTTATTGTAGCCTGTAACGTATTTTATTTCTAGTTAAATAATTTTTGAATTTGATAACGTAATACTAATTGATAGAAACATATTAATCTTTAATTTTATATATATATACTATATATATATATATATATATATATGTAGGTCTGGAAGTATGTTCCGGGACTTTTATTTTTGATATCGGTATATTCCGGGACATTTGGCAGTTTCCAGGACTGTCCTGGAAAAAATTGATGTCCTACGGCATTTTTCGGGACAGTTTTTTGAATCTGATTACATATATATGCGTTATATTCCAGGACTGTACATTTCAAAAAACGTAAACAGTCCCGGAACATACCTCTGGACCTACATATATATATATATATATGTATATATATATACAGTTTCCAGGACTGTACATTTCAAAAAACGTAAACAGTCCCGGAACATACCTCTGGACCTACATATATATATATATATATATATATATATATGTATATTTACGAAATCACAAAATATAACTAAATCTATCCAGAAGAAAATGTAAACAATATTAATAGTGTAGAATGACCCAGAGGAGAAAGAGAATACATAAACTAGCTGTACATCAAAATATTGAATTCATATACAGCAAATATACAACGTTATTAAGCAGAAATTACAGGTCAAATTACAAAGACCTAAGTATATATAAGAGTACGTTAAAAAGGATATTAAATATATTAGACTAATAAAAAGGTCCTATACATATTTTTTAACTATATATTTTTTGTGACAATTTATAATTTATACACATAATGATTTTATATTAAGGAAGTTTATATAAGTATTGTTAGAAACATCAAGTTAATGCGCAAAATAGAGAATAAATATACATATAATTACATATAATTACCGATATTAACATTCATTGTTGCACAACCGATGTGAGTTATTGGATCGCTTATCAAAAGAATTTTCATTTTATTTTTAAGTACTAAGCCTCTGTATGATTTAACGTCATTATCTGCATGTTCTATGTTGTCGAATCGCTCATCCACATAAGTATCATCAGTAGACATGTTGGTCACCAGTGCCGCAGACTCGAAAATATTATTTCTAAACGTGAAAAAAATACAAATAAAAACTTAAAGGATATATGAAATTTTCAATCTATTATATCTATACAACAACGATGCTAAAAAATATTGTAACTAAAACAAAATTATAAGAACTATTTACACAATAGTCTTCGTGCGCGAACGGTGGAAGGAAAAAGAATCCGGCGAGATTCATTGTGAATGCGGAAATTATAGATTATAATTGTCTAGAAGTTGTATTTACACAGTTTTAAAATAAATGTCTATTTACAGAATGTGTACAAGTTCATTAATTCAAGCATGGGCACTGGAGCTATACTTAAACACTCCAGTCGAAAAAATGAAGTTTACGTCACAGTAATTTTAAATGTGCTTCTTTCGTTTTTCAAATATTTTTTGGGTTTTTCCTTACTCTTTTCTCGGAAAGTATTGAATAAATCTATGTACATACTGTCCTCAAATACTGATAAATTATAGAACTATCCAAATGCAGTATGTAATTAACAATAAGTATAGGGGTATAAAAGTAGCCGCACAAGCAACGGTCGTCTATGCAAAAAAAATGATACTCTCGTTCTCGGGTTAACCGCGAGTGGCGGAAAGCAATCGCGATTTCTCAAACAATAGAATAATGTTCGATTTTGCGAGTCGGACTTTAAACATGTGAGAATATCCAGACTTGTCGCAAGCCACTGAAGCCTCTTTCGAAAATCGTCGGGCGAACAAAAAGACACGTAATTCTTTTCGGAACGCAATAAAATCACACACTGTTACAACTAAAGACTGGAGATCGGAAATTTCTCAAACTCTGGACCCCTCTAGCAACGAGCCAAAAAATTTACCGGGCCAATTGGTTGTCGACAGCCCGAGATATCAGTTAATTTTCCAAGTGTTAACGACTCGGCTGATCTCGGAGTCGACAACCGATCAGCTGTTGTTGTATACCGACCTTTTGCTTTGCCCCTAGTGTTTACCTCGCACCTGAGTCCCCAAGACCAAGTATAGTGAGTCTGCATGACACAGGCAAAAACGAGGCATTGTTTTTCTTTTTTGGGGGAAATATGCCGTCTATTCCCAAAGCGAAATTAAGCTGTTAGATTTTAGAATATTATTCACGCCGTTTAACGTCGCGAAAACCATGCAAATTTGTAGGAAAAATTTATCAATATTTTAAGGCGGGATTTTCATTAAACGGCATAGAAAAAAAGGGTTTGATTTTAAACAGTCTTTTTGGAAAATATATGACAATGAGTTATCATGTAATGAAATATCAATAATATCAAATTTTACATAAAACATGAAAATGTTGCACAGTAATGCCAGCAAGTTTCACATTCGCCGATCTTTCTGAACATGAAGAAAGTTTTATTTGAAACGTTTCAAGCGAGCAATACTTTTTGTTTTTATAAAAATAAACGCTAACGGCAAGCACCTTTATTAATATAGTTCCTGAACTTTAATATTTGATTTTTATTATTGCATTTGTGATTAAGGTCGCGCGCGATTTTGCGGTGATGGATAGGAAGTGCAAGTGCAGATGTAAATAAGAAGAAAAATGTGTTAAAACTTACGGGCTATTCGCGGTACACTATACTGAGCGGTGGCTGGATTTCGAAGACCGGTGAAAGCCTGGATCCCGCGCTGCGGATGCAATGTAGCTCGGTGGAATTATCACACAGCAATAGTTCAATCGAAAAATTTGCCAGATCAAACGTACGAACACGAACTCTGTACATAGGCTCACAATCAGCGAAAGCGGAGTGGAAAATAAGATCTCTGCTGCGAACTGCTACGCGCTACTGTCGTTACTACGACGTGACTGTAAAGCGCGGGTCGCGATTCTATCCGCGCGCTTTTATTTACTCGACCTTCCCGAGGATTCTCGATAATGATTTGCCGATTTTAGGCTCAAGGCAAGGGCTTTACCTTTACGGCTGATGGATTTTGTGTCTGGCGATTCGGATGCGAGGCGATCCGCGCCGGGCACAGCCGCTGCTGATTGGCGCACGCCCTGTTCAGCGATCCCTCTGCGGTGACGCGCTAATTCTGAATTAAACGAGAGAAACTTATTAGGAATACGGTTTATAAATATTAAATTTTAATAGAATATTGATTAGACACGTTTGTTACCCGGTTTCTCAAACAATGCATGAAAATAATTTTGGATAACTCAGAAAAAAGATTAATGATGTCACATATAATTATGCAATAAGTTTAATTTAAATGGAAAGAAATAATATTTTGCACTAATTACATGTTGTATTGAAATACAGTTCTGTTTGAAAATACAGAAATAGATAAGATATATATGTAACATGTAATATAGAAACAAGAAGGTTAACAGCTTAAACTCTTATTGTCTAACAAGTCCGGTTCTGACAGTAGTTCCCAAACGCATGTATTTTTAATAAAATTACCTACACCAGACACTTCGTGCTCTTCATTTTTTTGTCTCCTTCTTCCTCCCTCTTTTTCCCCTTTTTTCTTTTCCTTTTCTTCTCTATTTCAATTAATAACACTGACAGCCCTAACTGGGGGAAGATAATTCACTTTTTTTTACACGAGAATCAATTGCGTAGCCTTATTATGGCTAGCGATTTTTATCGTGCACATTTTTTATTTTGTGTGAGAATATACATATAGAATACCTTTACATATACAAAACGACAATTTAAATCTGATAATAGTGTAATGTATAATTGATAAAGAGATGTATTATATAGTTGTATACATCCGTTAATAACTTATGTATTTGTTCAAATATGAGGGACGTAGCACAATTTTATTACATTTTTTAGGATTGTATTTTCTCTGGCTATCGCATATGTAAATAAAGTTATTAATAAGGTTATTTGATATCGCAAAATGTCTTTATTGCGCAATTTAAGAGTTATATGACATCAAATGGTTAAATTATAACATTTCATAGAAACATAGTATATTCAAAAATATTAATACAACGAAGATAAAATAAAGATAATGATATGTTTCACGCGGCTATTTAATAATGTAGTGCTTAAAGTTATACATTCTTACTTACTTTATTTTAATATTCAATAATTTCAGTTTCATAGAAAGTAGATAATTCTTTTACTGTTTATGCGTGAACAAGATTGATACAAAATAATATCATTTTAATATATTCGAAATAACGAAATACATGATAACAACTATAAACAATTATTCCATCTCATGGGTTTTCTGACAAAATTTTAGTCGTCGATCGGTTTCTAGTAAAGAATATAAACTTTGACTTAGCTTAAATGACAATAAATCGTCATATTCTTCAGTTATATTATCAGATGTAACGGTAATTTTTCCAGATGTATTAGACAAATTCATTTCCTTTGCCATAGCCGTAGGCATCACATGTACCGACAACTTACGTCGAGTCGACTTGTTAATTATATTTTCCCCTCTAAGGAAGATTATGTTTAAAAAATATAATTAATTTATTATTTATCAAAATCACTTCTCTCACAAATTGTACGTCATATAAATAGAATTATATTTTTTATTTGTTTTTCTTTATAAAATTTTTTCTTTTTCATTGAATGATATAGTCCGCATATAATAATAAGTAGTTACCTCAAAAAATTTCCGTAATTGTTCCTGCGTTATTGACCCTAAATAATCTTCTTCAATAGCTTCTCGATCAAAATTATATTCTTGGCTTTCAATTTCTTTCTAATATAAAGAGCATCGACTAAATCTCGTTTTGGGTGCCTTCAAATGTGACTTTAGACCTTTCTTGTGGTTGTCAAATTCCACTTTTTCCATAGTAGATATGTGTTTCTGAAATGTTGTTACAGAGATATTATTAAATATTTTAATGGATAGATACTCCAATTACTACGTCACATAATAATTAGAGTGATAAATTAATTCGTATAATCATAATATTAGAATATTGCGTGGGAAATAAAAAACAGACATGTTGTTATATAAGATCTTATTATACTTACAAACATAAGGTCCATAAATGAATCGATTCGTTCTTCGACATATGGCGGGCAACGGTTACCTTCTACAACAACTGTCAAATATTGCGTTGCGTCCATTTTTGTAACCTGACTAAATACTGTATAGCCTAAATTATACTCGGTCCTTAAGGTATGGAAGGTATTCTGATCAATAATTCGATTTGAAAGCGATAAAAGCATATTCGATTCCGTTGATCGTAGACCAGTTGCGTAGTACACTATGGTACTAGACGTTATCTTCTGTTCATTTTCTTCTTCAAATCGAACGTGGCAACCTACAGTAATTATATATCAATACACAACACTTTATTACGTACTAAGTTATATAGAAAATATTAACTCACTAAAAAGCTAATGTTAAATTTCTGAAACAAATTGTAATCCTGATAAAATAACATTAATAAAATAAATACTTTTTCTTATATTTTTACATATTTATTTTCTATATGGATTGAAATATATTTTTTTTTCTTTCTTTATCTTCATAATAATCCTAATGGCAGCATAGGACCATTAGAAGAAACAATAAAATATTTATATTGAATTGTTTCATAAAATAAACTGAAATCCTTTAAGCATACAAATTCTTTTAAATTATCATAAATAAGATTTGGTCGTGTCGAGCTTACCATTTTCTAGTTTAATTTCACGATTCAATACTAATTGCTTTTGCAACAAGGGTACTGTGGGATGCTCTTTATTATTCAACATTGACTCAGTTAGTTTACCTATACCTGCAGCTTCATCTTTAGTCACGTTACCATATATTAAGCACTCTACATGCATTTTGCTGAATAACTTTTGTATAAAAAGCTCGAATCTTTCGGCATTAAGTGCTTTAGTCGTTGGCGATGTAAGGACTAAAACCAATTTTGAAGAAACAAGAAAAATTATTTTAAACAGAAAAATATTATTATTCTTTTACACTTACCCTCCTTACAATTTAATAATTTATTATTAAGCCAATGTTGTTCTGTCAACAGCATTTCAAGATAATTTACTGTGTTAACACGTATATTTTTATTGAAATTTATCCACTTGGAGTTCCACTGTAAACCATTCCACATAAATTTGATGTTCAATTAAATTAATGAAATTGACACAATAATTATACATACATATTTTAAGGTTTCAAACCACTTCGGATCAATCTTCAAATTTATCATTTGGTCCATGCTTTTTTCTAACAGATCACGTTGCTTGTCGTCATAACCGTCTATTAACATCTAATAAAATAATTTGTTTTCTCTTGGATTATATATGCTTTTATATAAAACATTAAATTAATGCTTATTTATAAAACATTCCGTAAACTTTATTAGAACATTACAGAAAGATAACTGGTCATATTTACGAATAATAATAATTATTAATAGGAAATGAAATCTGAATCCTAAATAAGTAATATTCGATGTACATGAAGAAGTAGATATATGTTTAAACATTATTAATAACATTAACAAGTTAAATAATAATTTATTTGAATAAATATATTTAAAAAATATACAATATTTTATTAATGTTATTATATATATACTTACATTTATTTCATATTTCGTACCACCAATTTCCAATTTTAAACCAGCTAATTTAGCTCTATATGTATATTCATTAAGTGACTCACAAACTAGTTCAACAAATACATCAGTCAATTCGGAACTGAGAGGATCCATGTAGGCGAACGGACTATAAATTAACGACAACACGAACGTTATTTGTAATTATAAAAAAACATTTTCTGTTTATTACATAAACAGAAACATGTTTATTACATAAGAAGAGATTATAGCACTATTTTAATTTATTATTCTTTAACTAAGGAGGTATTTTGAAATAACGGCATTCAGAGATATACAATAAATGTAAAAATTTAGATTCATCTAATTAATGATAACATTTTAGAAGTAATTAATTTATTATTTTAATTTTATTTAGTACCTATACGTATATTAATATATATGTATACTAATCTCATTATTATGATAATTAAATAAATTTATTCACAATTGCAATTTGTATAAGTTGCTTGAATATCTCAAATTATGATGTAAAGTCATCTCAATATTTTATATTTGATTAGAACAACAATGTATTTTTTGCAACCACACTTATCTCATACCTAACGAAGTCGAAGATCATCGTCGCTTTCGGTACATAAAATTCATTATCCTGTTTATGCCAAACTCTTACAAACAGTTTATCCATTACAATTTTAGGACACTCTTGTTGTACCTATAAAGTTTCACCTGTTAATATATATGTGTAAAAGATACAATATACAAATAACATCAAAATTGATGATTTATTAGGGCAATGGACAACTCCGTATGAAAAAGTGAGCGTGTAAAGGTTTCTTTGCATTACAATTTTCTCACTTATATTGCAGTCTTTTGACTCTATGTTATGTATAAATTAATCTTTAAATCTTAGTTAGTTAATGTAAATAAATGTATATATATATATTTTTTTTAAAGTACACTATAATTATTTTTATTATAAGAAAAATATACGTAAAAATAAAATTTATTATAAACTACATTAACATTTTATATTTTAATCAAGTTTCATGACATGGTTTATACATGGAGATTTTGCTTATTGTTAGTATCACGAAGAGATGTTCAAGGATTAATAGTGCGAAAAATGATAATTTTACATACTTGAGGCTTGATATCAAACTTTTTTGGTATAAATTCATTTTTAGGAAGAAATTTCAGATCCGTGCTACGGCCAGCACGGTTCCACGTGTCTATTGTTTTCACGGGTATCGTCTCTTTCCTATATTTAATGTGATGCCAATTCTCGGTTTCATTCACTGTACTTTCGTACGTTTTTGAGGCAACGTAAATTATAATATTTTGCGGCGTAAAATATTTTTTTAATAGCTCTTTGATCAAATCTGGTTGCTATGCACGTTACTCCAAAAAGATTTCTTCCATGGGACACTCGTGCAGCTGAAAGGCTATTCTAGATATGTCCTCATGAGACAAACGGTGTATGTTCTCATCATAACTATTATTTATTTCCGACATTTCCTGAATTTCCTATAAATGTAAAATTTTTATATAACTTAATATGTGATATACAATATTATAATATTAAAGTACAAAGTGTTTAGCAAATTGCAATCCTACAATCTGCCGAGCATTCTACGAAAGATTATATTATTTTTCACTAATTACTTTATAGATCCATTTTTGCGGTCCATCCTCCTTCAGCATATTGATATATTGAAACATTATTTGAACAATATTATCTACATGGTTAATACCTTCCTTAGTTAGATTAAATACAACTTTAAAGAAACGTGTGTTTGTGTCCACACGATCAACAAAAGCTTCTAATTTATTTATCACACCAACCTTTTATATATAAAGCAGATAATAATGAACTATCGCTTTCGTGTTTAAATAAATGCTCAATGTATTCGAGAAGCTAATGTTAACAAATGAACAATAAACATTAAACATAAGTTTTAATTAAAATGTGACATAATGATGTTTCATTATATGTAGTACAATAATAACAATTATGTGTTATTATTTTTAATTATAGGAAGAGACAGAGAAAAGAAGAAAGAAAGAAATGGAAACAGAGAGAAAATTTTACAAGCATATTTTTATAACTTTTGCAACTATATTAAAATTTTATGTGTGTGTGTATATATATATATTTATATATATATCTACTAGCATGCCCCGCCGGGCTTCGCCCCGGAGAACATGTGTATTAAGACACGCAAATAGTCTCTCTCTCTCTCTCTCTCTCTCTCTCTCTCTCTCTCTCTCTCTCTCTCTCTCTCTCTCTCTCTCTCTCTCTCTCTCTCTCTCTTTCTCTTTCTCCCTCTCTCCATATGCATTACTCTCATACGCGTAGCTTTTGCCATATTTAATTTTCAATATTACAAACTTATATTTCGGAAATAAAGCATTTTTGCATATAATATGCCATACCTCAATTTTGTGTCAATACCGCCGGCATTATCATTACCCAAGATGTACCACGTGGAGGTTGCCTGGTCGGATTCACACCTCTTGTGTATGTGTGTTTGGGTTAGTGTTTGTATGTGTGTGTGTGTGTGTATAAAAAATAAATATACCGGGTCAAAAAATAACACCACAAGAAGATTCGATCAATTATTTTCCGAAAGCGACTTTCGATATTGATCAATTGATTAATATTTAACATGTGAATTTAACAACTTATTTAGTCTCGAAAATTCTACCTCTGTTTTATGCAAAATTCTTTACTATTATAATAAAAAAACAGTTTGTAGCCTTTTTTTATTTGCTATGATCTTGGTAACAAAAAATTATACACTTTATAGTTCTCCCTGGGAAATTCTACCCCTATTTCATATACTTTTAGTGAAAATTCGGTCAATTATTTCTCGAAAAATTAGAAAAATAAAAAAAACCGATTTCCAGAAAATCGGTAACAAAAAATTATACACTCAACCTCTACACTCCCCGGGAATTTCTACCTCTATTTCATATACTTTTAATAAAAATTCGGTCAAATGGTTTTTGATTTCAAAAACTTCAGTACCGGTTTTCAAAGAGATCGGTAACAAAAAATTATACACTTTATGGCACTCCCCGGAAAATTCAACCCCTGTTTTATATACATTTCTTTGAAATTCCGTCAATTATTTACCGAAAAATTGAAGAAATTAGAAAAACCGGTTTCCAGAAGATCAGTAACGAAAAACTATACACCCTATAGCACTCCCCGGGAAATTCTACCTCTATTTCATATACGTTTGGTAAAAATTCGGTCCATTGGTTTCCGAGATCATAGCGAACAAAAAAATGCAAACCCTGTTGCTTTATAATAATAATAATAATAATATAGATATATAAATGTATATATATATATATATATATATACACACACATACACACATAAAATTTTACAATACAACTGTGTATTGTAAAGGGGAGGCCAGGGCACCATGAGCCATGGGGTACCATGGGTCATTGACTGTTTAAGGTAATCCAAAATGTTCAGATTGATTCAGTTAGTATCATGTGACAGTTATTTCGTTGTCCATATTTTGTATCTAGATAGCAGTCATCAAAGTTCATAGTCTCGAGACGCACGTGACATAAATGGGTTTCGTGATGCGTAAATTTCTGTTTAACTATTTGACCTTTACACTGCCAGACTAGAGTCAAGCTCAACAGGGTCTTCTTTCCCCGCTAATTTTTCTAAGCCCGTTCCTTTGCGGCAGTGGTTTTGCTAGATAGTAGATATAGCGACCAAATTTAGAAATGTTTTAATATTGTTTTTGTATATAGTAAAATATACTCGTACTAAAAATTAGGTGTAACTTTCTAACATCTTTTGTCATTTATTACACTACAGATAATCATGTATTATTTATTTTTTTTTATTATGTTTTACCATTTTCTATATTAAGGGGAAACCACTGTGACGGCCGGAAAAAATGCTATTTTCATGAATTTTTTTTGCGAGAAATAATAAATTTAATCAAATTGGTTTGTCATTTTTTTAAAGTACATATATTAAATATATTGTAAAAGAAATCATTAAAAAATATTAATATTTGCACTTTTAGCGTGTGGTGCCTCGAAACTACATTTTCGTATATCTCGGGCGCTCGCATATCTCGATCAATTTTTATCCGTCTGACTTGAAATTTGAACAGAATATTTATAACAAAATTATCTTCAATTAAGCGTACGATTTTTTTGGTTAGACAATTAGTTTTTAAATAACAATTTAAAAAATGGCAAAATTGTTGTTTAAATCTCGATTTTTTTTAAATTGCTCTATTTTGTTAAAAATTAATATTTTAAAAAATTCGTACGCTTAATTGTAACTACATTTGTATAGTTTAAAATAACACCAAAATTTTTTTACAACATCTCCACGGAAAGTTCGACTTTCCATGTCTGTAGAGAGCGGCGAAAGCGGTCAATTTCACGCCAGGGCGGCATAAGCGGGCGGAAAGTGATTACTTTAATATATGTATTTTAAAGAAATGACAAACCAATTTGATTAAATTTATTATTTGTCGTAAAGAAAATGCATGAAAAAATCATTTGTTCCAGCCGTCACAGTGATTTCCCCTCTTAAGTGCATTCGGGGCATCATAGGGCACCCCAATGCTGCGGTACCATGGGTCACACACGCCACCCAGGTTGATAATAGACAGATAGATTGATGACATATGTTATTTTTGATTGAAGAAAATATGTCAGAAGTTAGTTTTTCTAACAAAAAATAATATTTCAGTAGTGGGTTTTGATATCTTGTTTGTTCTGCCCAATCCTGAACAGTGTCATAAGAAAACGTATAAAATAAATTTTTTTTTAACTTTTGTAAAACTTTTCGTTTATTCTTGAATAAATAAACTCAGTTTTTGCGTGTGATTTATAGTGCTTCAGTGACAGACCCATGGTGCCCCGGATATATTGCATCTTGGGAGTCATTTCTCAAGAAATGTGTTTTAATTTTTTTTTCAAAAACTAATCAATATATTTGCCAAATACGCTAAATAAATTTTAAAATATACACAGTGCTTTAATTATTAAAAAAAATAAGACAAAAAATTCTATGTTTAAAAGTACTTTTTAGAGTTTGAATTTTTATGGTGCCCCGGTTTCCCCTATACATATATGTATTCAATAAATTAATATATACAAAATGTCCCAATTTTTTGCAGACAAACTTTAGTAGTAGGTATGTTCTTTGGGCAAAAATAAGAAAAAAATGTTATATAAACATTATGTCATAAAATTCTTTTTTACAAAGTTATAGCAAAAATATGAAATATATATGTAAGAAACAATTTAACTTAAGTTTGCATCTTAAAATGCCGCCTGCCCATACCAATACAAGATCCATTTAACTGTACCCACATGTGTTGGCGAGATACTAAAGGTATATCTTTGAAACCAATCGTTAAATCGTTGCTGAGAAAGTTAAAATAAAGAATGTGCATTTAATCGTTTTGACAAGAAATAGAGATCAATTAGCATATCGTTGCATATGCCCATCCATATATTACAGTTGAATTTTAACGACAAAGTCATTAAAGAGTTGTTTCTCGAACAGCATATGGATTTTCGTGACCATGGTTGTTACAAAAATTCAAAATCTCGCCTCTTGTGAATGTAGTTCTCTATTATGTCAAGGTCAAGATCGCAGGAGATTCTTCTTTAAACTAAATAATTACCACCTCATCTAACGGCGTAACATTTATGTACGGGGCGTGTCACTTCTTCCATACAAAATTTTAATTTTTGCTGTAATTTTGTAATAAAGCATTGTAGGATCTACGTTTATATTACATTTTTTCTTATATTTCTGCTCATAGAACATTCTATTAAAGTTTGTTTAAAAAAAATTTGGGACTTGTATGATAATGGCAATTATGCAGAGATAAGGACCACCTTTTTTATTTCAATAATTTTGAGATATATTATTAAGGTCATTAGCTTCATCAATCTTTAAAAGGTTTTAACTAACAATGTTTATTAAAAATTTATTAACAACACAAATTTATGAGTAGAACGTAATTTTCTTGTTAATAACTTTTTGATGAACAATGACCCCCCCCCCCATCGACTAAAACTTTTTAAATATACATTATACTTGCTGGTCACTCGTTATTTCGTTAATAAGCTGATGACTTTGATACTATATTTTAAAATTGATGAAATCGGAAAGAGTCCCTATCTTTCTGTATAATTACCATAATTATATATTTATATAAAAGAATTAAGATAAAATATTCGTATAAACTGTATAAAGTATAAAGCCAAAGAGAAAATGTATTATATTACCAAACCATATAGTGTTAAGGGCATCATCTTTGAATGGATATTCAGAATACACAGGAAGTTTAACTTTCCTGTTTTCTACATTACGAAAGCGTTCTACTACCATATTTTCGAGAACATCTAAATTATCTAAACAAAAAATTTATTTGCATATGTAACATACATACGGTACATAAATATGTAACAAAAAATTATTATATTTGTTTATGGCAAAAGATATATTTTTTTCAAAAAGAAAAATGTTATTGGAAATATATTTTACTTTGTGTTACAATTAGTTTTTTTACATTTTGATCGAACTTTTTTTAATCTTTTGAGGCCACACGGAGTGACGGCCACCCCGACCAAACTTCAGGGCCCGATATGTTTAATTCTTGATTTTTATCTTAGTTACTCTTTTTGATATATTTATGTAATATTTGTTAATAAAAATGTTTTAGTTTACTTTTAATTAAAAGTACATAAATTAAAATGTGAAAATACGCGTTTGCTTTATTTGCCCAAAATTTCAATTTCGATCCTCCAAGTAATTGTTTTTTAAGGGGAACGCCCATATAAAACATATTTTTTTCTTTAAAAAATAACACATTTTACATAATTTTTTAAATCAGCGCTACTTAATATCGAATCTTAAAAAAATACGAATTTTTAAATTAAAAAAGTCAATTTTGCCAAATTTTTCTTTTTTGATTTTTTAATAAAAAATTGGGAGCACATTTCGGGTTTTGCATCATAAATATTTTTTGAACAATACCCTTAAGATGTTTCATGAATTTTTACACATTTTTGCACATTAATTGGAATTATGAGACTTTGAATCTGTCTGAAGGGCAACCACCCCAAGATGGCCGGGGCGTATTAAAAAGAGAGGTGTGGCCTCGCGAAGGGTTAAAAATATTGATTATAATAATAATAATATACTGGTTAAAACAAATTTAAAAAACAATTAAAATTTTATGTAGCAATTTTATGAAGACCAATATTTTTACATATCTTCCTTATTTATGTATGTAGTAATAAGATTCTATCTTGAAGATTCTATCTTGAAGATAAGATAATATAATGTTTAATACAATAACTGATAATAAAATGTGCATTATCTCATTAATTATAAAAATTTTATTTATTATCATTTAGTAGGGGAGAGTCTCCGAATGCGTACCGGTCGCTTAAATCGTATCTTATCAATATTTTATTATATTATTACTTAATATAAGCAACATTTAGTAACAAAAATGTGAAATAAATGAGAAATAAGTAATGTAGACAAAAATTTAACATGACATTCAGAGTACAGATTACATCTTGTTTTGTGCGTGCTAACAACATTTAAAAATTTTACATACAACTGACGTAAATTTTTTATCAATTTATATAGCTAATAATAATGTAATCATACAATTTTATTATCAATTTTTACATTTTTATAAAAAAAGGTTAACGTCTTTTGCATATGTATATTTGCAATTATTATAATGATTAAATAAATATTTTTATAAACTACCAAATTTCCTAAATTGTGCCAAAAAAATTTTCTATATATCGTGCCGGTACAATCTAGGAATTTGTGCTGTATACTCATGCGCACGGATCGCTACGTTACGTGACATAATTTAAATTATGTTAACACGACAGTGACGTCCTTATCTTTTCATTATTGTGATTTATTAATTATTAAGTATTTAATCCTTTATTGATAAATTATTAGTAAAATAGGTATAAGTTAATTAATATCTCTTATATTATATGTTATATATATATGGTAATAATAATAAAAAAAAATAAGGTATAAATTTTTTTATTAGTCTTATATTTTTTATTATTTTTATTTATAAATTTGATACTTTCAAGGAGAATATGAAATAAAAGACCCACAGGTACGATTTAGGCGACCGGTTGCCTAAATCTTACCTTTTGGAGCATGTTACGAAAAGACTTAAAACAAATTAATTTGTTATTGAAAACATATGATAATAGGTGTCTGAAACATCAAGCTATAATTTCTGACTTTTGTTTGCGTACAAATCACTATCAAATGGAAAATATAATAAAAAATAACTTAAATAGTACGCATTTTGGCACACAACTGTCCTTTACTTATCCCAAAATTAAAATATTCTTGTATATAACAGTGTAAAAAGCATTTATGTTTTATATATTATTGCCATACCTGTACTAAGAATACACAGCGACATAATTTTTGCAGAATAATAATTCTCACATAAAACTTCTCTAGTTTAGTTCTATAACGTTAATTCCCAATTTCTTCGGTGTTTCGTCTAACGTCTCTTTATTGCCCATGCCGAATTTTGAATACGGATGATCCGATTTTATAGATAATTTCTCCAGTACTATTAATTCGGTTTCCATTAAAAACAACTTTTTGTTGTATTCTGAATGTATATTGATTATCTCTTTCTCTATCAAATCCTTGTTAAAGAGAGGCGCTATGAAAAACTCCATAAATCGATCTAAACCTCCTTCCAACTTATCCGGAGTTGCAGTGAAATAATAATTAGTGGAGTTTAAGCTTGTCGATGCATTTTGCTGACCGTTAGACTGCGACACGTACATATCGTAATCATCTTGTGCACGATATTTCTTCGTTCCCAGGTAAACATATGCTCGCAAAGGTGCGCTAATCCAGGTAGAGTATAGAGATCGCAATTGTAGCCTGTAACATATTTTATCTATAGTTAAATAATTTCTGAAATTGATAATATAGAACATTAATTGACCTTTTTGGTACGGAGAGTGACTATAGTCACTGTCCATTATACTGCTCGTTGCAGCCGAGCAGTGACTATATAGTCACTGTCCACATGCTGCTCACTGCGGCTGAGCAACTTAAAATGTTAATTTGAAATGTTTCTGTTAATACATTTTTTAAATTGTTCTTGTTATTGAATTTTATTACATATAATAATTGAAGGCGTTGAACATTAAGTGCCTCTCGGCCGAATCACGTATATCGGCGGATCGACGCTTCAACCACTGGAGTACCGTTCGCGTCCCGGTCGTACCGGAAGGGTTAACAGAAACATATTAATGTTTCATCATATATATACACATGTATATATATGCGAAATCACAAAATATAACTAAATCTATCGACAAGAAAATGTAAACAATATTAATAATGTAGAATGACTCAGAAGAAGGAGAATACATAAACTGCACATCAAAACTTTGAATTTATAGGTATACAGCATATAATGTTATTAAGTAAATTACAGATCAAATTACAAAGACCAAAGTTAATACATTAAAGTTATATATTAAATACTCGTATATTACGTATATTAGACTAATGAAATTGTTATTTATCCTTTGACGATATATTCTTTTGTGACAATTTATAATTTATGCACAGTATGATTTCATAAGAAAGTTCATATAAGTAAGTATTGCTAGAAACATCAAGTTAATAGATAAAAAATACAGAAATAATATTATACATATAATTACCAATAATAACGTTCATTGCAGCAGTACTGATGTTAGTTGATGGATTGCTTATTAAAAATTTTTTATTTTATTAGAGAGTACTAAGCCTCTGTACAATTTATCATCATTATCTGCATGTTTTATGTTATCGAATTGCTCGTCTACATAACTATGAATCGACATGGTGGTTACCAGTGCCGCAGACTCGAAAATATTATTTCTAAACGTGAAAAAAATATAAATAAAGAGTTGAAGCATGTATGAAATTGTCAATCCAGTATACAATGTACAATGCCGAAAAACATTGTAACTGAAACAAAATTATAACTTTTTAAGATTTATTTGCACAATAGACTTTGTACGCGAGCAAAGGAAGAAAAAGAAGACCGACGAAATTCAATGCGGAAATTATAGATTATAATTGTCTACAAATTGTACTGGCACAGTCTTAAAATAAATGTTTATTTACAGAATATGTACAAGTTCATTCTGCAGTGACGCGCTAATTCTGAATGAGAACGGGAGAACTTATCAAGAATGAGGTTGGATAGTTATTAATTTTTAATAGAATATTAATCAGACATATTTGTTCCCGGTTTCTCAAACAATACTTGAAATGTAAATTGTAAATTTGGATAACTCAAGAAAGAGATTAATGATGGCACATATAATTATGCAATAGATTAAATTTAAATACAAAGAAATAATATTTTGCACTAATTACATGCTGTACTGAAATACAGTTCTGTTTGAAAATACAGAAATAGATAAGATATGTAACATATAATACAGAAACAAGAAGGTTGACAGCTTAAACTCTTGTCTAGCAAGTCCGGTTTCGACAGTATAGTTTTCAAACGCATGTATTTTTAATAAAATCACCTGCGTCAGATTGTGCTCTGTATTCCTTCCTCTCTTTTCCCTTTTTTCTTTCCCTCCTCCTCTCTATTTCGATTAGTGTAGAACTTTGACAGCCCTAACTGGAGGATGATAATTCACTTTTTTTACACGAGAATCGATTGCGTAGCCTTATTATGGCTAGCGATTTTTATATCGTGCACATTTTTTATTTTGTATAAGAATATATAGAATACCTTCACATATAGAATGACAATTTAAATCCGATAATAGTGTAATGTATAATTAATAAAGAGAGGTATTATATAATCGTATACATACGTTAATAACTTATGTATTTGTTCAAATATGAGGGACGTAGCACAATTTTATTACATTTTTGAGGATTGTATTTTCTCTGGCTATCGCAAATGTAAATAAAGTTATTAATAAGGTTATTTGATATCGCAAAATGTCTTTATTGCGCAATTTAAGAGTTATATGACATCAAATGGTTAAATTATAACATTTCATAGAAACATAATAGATTCGAAAATATTAATACAACGAAGATAAAATAAAGATAATGATATAACGAACGATGACATAGTTTACAAAAATGACTTTCTGCATGTATCACGCGGTATTTAATAATATGTTTAAATTATACATTATTATTTACTTATCTAATATAGAATGGTTTCAGTTTCATAGAAAGCAGATAATTATTTTACTGTTTTATGCGTGAACAAGATTTGATACAGAAAAATATCGTAATACTAAAAGAGAGAGAAAGAAAGCGAAAGAATTAAAAGCTAGCTTCTCTTTGAAGAAATAACGAAATACATATGATAACAAACCAAAACTATTATTGTATCATTTCTTCTTACATCTTAGAAGAGAATCTTACCCTTTCTCACCAAATTTTTGTCGATCGCGCAGTTCTAGGGGTTCTAGTAAAGGATATAAACTTTGACTTAGCTTAAATGACAATATATCGCTAAATTCCTTTTTCTTCATACCTCGGTCGAAAGTACGTACTTTCGTCCCTAATAGCAGGGACGAAAGTTTAACATTTACTCCCTGTGAAAAGTACACGCGCGCTCTCTATAACTTTAAACCTTAACGCCCTTTAACCTTAAAAATAGTCATCAATATTGTTCTGTCAATATGTCATCTGATGAATCCGTAGACGAAAAAGAAGTTATACGAAATTTCGATGCAGAAGCGCGATTGATAATAAATACAGATACGTTGCCAAAGAAGTCTGTTGATCGATACAATCTTGTTTACGACACGTATAAAAAGTGGCAGATAGAACACAAAACTTATATAAAAAGATTTATATTTTCCATTTGTTTTTCTTTATAAAATCTTGTCTTTTTAGTTGAATGATATAGCCCGCATATATAAAAATAAGTAAATACCTCAAAGAAGTCCCTTAAATCTTGCTGTGTTATTGCATCTAAGTTCTGTAGTTCAATATCTACTCGATTGAAATAATATTCTTGGCTTTCAATTTCTGTCCAATATAAAGAGCCTTGACTAGATATCGTGTTGGGTGACGTGGGCGTGAAAAGTGCTCTTAGACCTTCTTTTAGCTTTTTAAATTCTTCTCTTGGCATATTAGATATGTGATCCTGAAATGTTGTTACAGTGAGATTAATAAATATTTTAATAGGGACATACTCTAATTACTACGCGTCACATTAATATAATTGGAATAATATATTTTTTAATATGATCATAATATCAGAATATTGTGTGAGAAATTTAAAGAAAGGCATGTTGTTGTATAATATCTTATTATACTTACAAGCATAGTCTTCATACATTTGTCGATTCGTTCTTCGACATTATTCGGGTTATGGTTTTCGGCATTTTGTACAGCGACGGTAAAATATTGCGTTCCGTTTATCGTTGTACATATATCACTAAATGATGTATAGGCTAAAGACTCATCGATCCTGAAGATTTTGAAAATCTGATGACCAATAATTTGCTTTAAGAGCAGTAAAAGCACATTTGACTTCGGCGATCGTAGACCAGTTGCGTAGTACACTATGGTACTAGGTAGCTCGAAATTTTCACTTACTTTTTCAAAAAGAACGTGGCAACCTACAATAAATTATACGTCAATACACAACATTTTATGTTAGATCAGAACGAAAATCGCATTCGCCTTGCGCAGCAGGTTAATTTATGTGAGAAAGGATCAAGGCCGATAGTATAGTAACAGATTTATTAGTTACAATATATCACGCGGTATCGAGACGGACACACACAACACGCGCGCTCGTACATGAAGAAGACTCAATGCTGCCAATGACAAAATAAAAAAGTTTTTAGAATCGCGAAGCTAGCGCGTCTCGCCGCCAACACAAGAAAAAGAACTAGTCACGCTTTCCGCCTTACCGACACGAAAACTAATGCTTCAATACTACCGCCGTTTGAGTGTCTGTTTGAATTGGTACTACATTTATCATATCGCATAATTTCCTGTGTCGATCTCTTGGAAGCGCTTTAGTGAATACATCTGCACGCTGTAACTCGGATGAAATATACTCTATCACCACATCGTTGTTCTCATGTTTTTCTCGAATGTAGTGATAGCGTATATCAATGTGCTTTGTACGCTTGTGAAATGCAGGATTTTTCACCAATCGTATTGCACTCTGATTGTCTACATATATAGTTGTTCCATTTTCGCAGGTACAACCGATATCTTTTAATAATTTACGCAGCCAAATGGCTTCTTTGGTAGCTGTCGCTGCTGCGACGTATTCGGATTCGGTTGTGCTAAGCACAACTAGCTTTTGTCCCCAAGCAGCATTTTTCGGTTAACTTTCCGACTAAGGACTACTTTTCTACTAATCACAACGTTGTAAGCGGTTCAAGAAAGTTATAAAATGTAACGTATAATTACTAACGTTTTTTGGACGTTGTCTAAACGTTAAAATTACGACGTGCTTTTTTTATCACTTTCCCAACGTCAAATTCGAAACAGTTTAAGTCCTATTACCCGACGTTAAGATATTTAACGTTCGCCTGACGTTATACTCTTCACTACACTTTTCGAGCGACTTCAATACGTAATTCCCAACGTAAACCAACGTTTTGTTATCAAACGTTGTAAAACGCTAACGTTGTAAAACGTCGCCTGTGGTCATTTCTGACTGACGTTAAGAAATCGCGAGAAATGGTAACAAATTCTGCCTAAATGAATGTACAGCAGATTACTGCTGCATCAAGCGGGCATCGTCGACGGCAATTCGCGGCGTCGTGCGTGAGCTACGAGGACTATGCGACGAATGTTGACGATCCACGGCCGAACCGGTCTATCTCATCTCACGCGGTTATCGTCGCGTCGTCGGGAAACAACGCGCGCGCGCCGCGCGATTCACAGCTCGAGAGCGCGTTCGCTCGGCTGCACGGCTGCCATAACCATGCTCTAGATCACCATATAGATGGTATTGCATAGGTCGGATTTGGTTAAGATATACGACTCATTCGCAAATCTAGTATAGAATTTTTAACTAATTGATACTTTATCGACATGTTAAGTCAGTTTGGCGACCTTGTTAAGACTTTTAGTCAATATAGGTACAATTTTGCCTACAGTGGTATACTACTTAGTTTGGAGAAGTCTGAAAAAGTTAATTATTTTATACGAGAAGACAAATTTTAGTAGAATTTATCGCACCTTTTACTACGTAAAGTTTGATATAGTGTGGAACGCTGACTTCGCCATTTTCATTCCTCAAAGACGAAGGCAAATAATCCGCCATTTTCCAGTATATTTAGATTTATATTTTTTAACGCACTTTATTAACAATTTAAAGCATTTATATAATATCTGTTGTTAAGGTTTTGACAACATATTTATCTTAAAAGTAATTTTGATGAAAAAAATGGAAAATTTTAGTTATTTATTAGAATATTTAGTAAATTGGAATATTTTAGAAAGGATTCGTCTAATTTCGACTTATCATTTCCACATTTATCAATAAAGTGAGTTTTGTTACACAATTTCAGTGCTGGGTTCGTGTATTTATGGCAAAATTACAATAATATCAAAGACTGCGCAAACTATATTTTTCCTATAAAGCCATTTTATTTGTGCCAAATTGATAAGTACGTATTATGATACATTTATTACACCAATGCCGTCATATGGTTTGAATGGAAGCACGAAAACTACACCTAAAATGTACGTTGTGAAAAAATAACCTCAGGTCTAGCAGAGTGTACAAAATCAAAGTTTACATACCAACGTTAAAACTGGTGGAAAAAATTTAACCTTAATTTAACTTATATAAGTCGGATTCCAACGTTGGTACAACCTAAATTTGATTCCCCAAATTAGTGCAAAAGAGGGTTGAAACGACGTAGCGAAAACGTTGGATACCAACGTTAAGTGTGTTTATCTTAACGTCGGGCGGACGTCAAAATGCTGCTTGGGATCTCTGCGAGGACCAAGATACTGGGCCGTTTGCCAAGAAAAAAATATATCCTGTATTTGATCTTCGCGTTTCTATATCGCTCGCGTAATCCGCGTCGGAGAATCCGATCAACTCTTTCTCGCTACCGCCGCTTTCATATTCTAACCCGTAGTCGATAGTACCTTTTAAATACGCGAAGATACGCTTGACTGCTTTCCAGTGCTCAACACTGTGATTGTTTAGGAATTTGCTTACAGAGTTGACTGCAAAGGCTATGTCTGGACGAGACACAGCTACAAGGAAAACTAGTGACCCTACTGCCTCTCGATATGGCACTGTATTCGACTTTTCATTTGTTTCTTCTACAGGGTACAGAATTACATGTGGATCGGCCGGTACGCTTACCGGTTTTGCATCGCGCTTTCCGAATTTTTCGATTATTCTTTCGATATACATTCTTTGGTGAACAAATAGCTTTTTATTATACCTATCGCGTTCGATTTGCATCCCTACAAAAGAACTTGAATCACCGATCTTAATTTTAAACGCTTCACTTAAATGTTTGGCTACAATGTTCAATGTTGACTTAGACTTAGCCGCGACTAGACCATCGTCCACAAACAAGGCTAAGTACACTGTTTCACCATTGATTTGCCCGACAAAGATACACTGGTCTGCTTCACTACACTTGAAATTGTACTTGATCAGAAATTGTAGAAATTTCTTGTTCCAGCACCTTGGTGCCTGTTTAAGACCATACAGAGACTTGAGCAGTTTGCACACAACACTTTCCACTGTAGCCTCTACAATCTTGAGCCCCTCTGGAATCTCCATGAAGATATCCTCCTCGAACTCACCGTACAAGAAGGCCGTCTGCACATCGAATTGGAGTAATTCGAGATCCTTCTCGGTTACAGTTGCCAGAAGCACTCGAAGTGAGTCGTATCGCACGACAGGTGCAAATGTCTCGGTGTAGTCGAGCCCTGGTTGTTGCATGAAGCCACGAGCACACAGTCTTGCCTTGAACCTCTGAGTCTTCTTTTTGGGATCATATTTTATTTTGAAGACCCACTTGGAATCGATGGTCTTCATTTCAGATGTTCTCAGCACAATTGACCATGTGTTGTTTATCTCGTGCGCTTGCAGTTCTTCCTTGATGGCACGCTCCCACTGTGCAGCGTCGCTGCCCCGTGTTGCTTCTTCGTATGTAGTTGGCGTTGCGAATTCGGCCACATCAGCTTCATATCTGGTTGGACGATGTATTGTTGCTCGATCTCTCAGAATTCGTCCTTGAGATTGTGGACGTTGTGCCACGTTTTCCTCGTCTCGATTCTCATTGCCGACCTCTTGTTCATTCGGATTTTCTCGTTGACAAACTATTGGTTCGACTTCTTGCCTGGGCTCTTTGTCTTCTGGTTTTGGGAGCACTATGGTTTCGTTCGACGATTCCTCTTCTTCGTCTTTTTCCACTTTCCCGACTCTCTCGTGAAAAGTCGCATCTCGCGTAACGTTCACTTGCTTTGTTACCGGATTGTATACTCGATAGTTTGTAGAATCGTTTTCGTAGCCGACCAGGATCATTTTTTGTCCTCGAAGATCAAGTTTCTTTGTAAATTGTTTTGGTGTATGAACAAATGCGACGGATCCAAAAATTCTGAGGTGATTCATCTCCGGTTTCTTCCCGGTCCACATCTCGTAGGGTGTTGCATTGCCACCTGATGACACTGTTCGGTTCAACACATAGACTGCGGTGTTGACCGCTTCCGCCCACAAACTCAGTGGAAGAGACTTCGCATGGATCATCGTTCGGGCGCTTTCAACAATCGTTCGATTGTCTCTTTCAGCTTTACCATTTTGCTGTGGTGTATAAGGGGCGGTGTTCTCCTTCTTTATACCTCAAGAATTGAGGTATTCGTTCATCTGTTGATTGCAGAATTCGAGGCCGTTGTCGGATCTCAAGATTTTCATTGGGCGTCCAAACTTGTTTGTCACTCTCTTCTCGAAAATCTTGAACTTCTGGAACACATCTGATTTGTGTCTTAGGAAATACACATGTCGGTACCCGGTTGCGTCGTCCTTAAATGTTAGAAAGTATTTTGCTCCTCCCGGTGATTCAACGGACATCGGGCCACACACGTCAGTGTGCATAACCTCACCAGGTTTGGTTGACACTTTTTCACGTTTCTTGAACGGCAAACGGTGCGCCTTCCCGAGATGACACATTTCACACACGAAGTCACTTGAGTCTTTTAATGATATTCCGTGGATGAGCTCAAGATACGAGCTCACGTATCGCACGTTTATCCACATGGCCAAGTCTCTCGTGCCACACGCGTAGATTATGTTCTGATAGATTTGCCTCTTCAGCACGAGATTTCAAAACGCGGAAGAGCATCCTGTAGATATCATTGTCTTGCCTCACGCCCAATGAAACCACTTCCTTTCCACGCACTACAGTCACGTAGTTGTCCTTAAAGTTTACCTCGAAGCCTTTCTTCGTACAGGCACCCACGGAAAACAAGTTTTTCTTTAAGTCGGGAACATAAAGCACGTTGTCAATTTTAGCATCACACCATAAACCGTCAATTAGTCTCTGAATGTGCACTGTGCCTTCGCCAGTAATGATGCATTCTTCGCCGTCACCGAGAACCACTGATCCTCCGTTTTTGATTGGTCGGTAATCGATGAGCCAGTCGAGTCGATGTGTCATGTGCCTCGATGCGCCGCTGTCGGTAAGCCAGACTTCTCTTTGATTGACTGCAAGCAGCTCTTGCAGTTGACTGTTGCTCGGCAGTCCGGGCTTGCTCGACTCTCGCTTGTCGCACTGCACTTTTTCGACGACAAACGCGCAGTCACGTGACTGTTCATCATCGCCATTTTTCGCGCCTTTTTTATTCGAGCACTCATACGCGTAATGTCCCATTTCGTGGCACTTGTAGCATTTTATGTCCTTCTTAGCTTTCTTTGATTTCCCTTTCTTCTTTCTGTGATCTTTGACATCTTTCTTCGACGCAGCGAATGCACTCGCCCCGTCCTCGTTGTCGGCACTTAATCTAGCTTCTTCACGAAGCAGTCTTTCTTCAAGATTGTTTAGAGTCTGACGATCCGGATCGACGCTATCCCACGCGGTTTGAAGTGTACTGTACTTAGGTGGCAAGCTGCCCAAGATCTTGGCAATCACTGTTAGTTCTGACACTCGTTCACCAACATCTTCGAGTTGCGCGGCCATGTTCCGAATTCTCGCGATATGATGGACAACCGAATCACTCGATGCCATCCGATATTCATGGAACTTCTGTAGCATTAGAAGTTTGTTTGTGGCAGATTTTTGCTCATGAATCCGACACAAGTTGTCCCACATGTCTTTCGCCGTTTCACACACTAGTAACGGCTCGAGTTGAGCGTGTTCGAGTGCCGACGATATTAGGAACATCGCCTTAGCATTATCGCGATTCCATGTTTTCGCCGCGGCCGTTGTCCGATCCTCCGGCTTTACTCGCGAGCCACGGATGATATCGTCGATATCGTTTGCGACGAGTAGTGAGTTCATTTGAAATTTCCAACTTTGGAAATTCGTTCCATTGAACTTCTGTACACTCTTGGCTAAGATGTCCTGAGACATGATGCGAATCACACGCGCCCGTCTTCTTCACGAAAGTTCGACCGTATAATGGCTACCGTCCGCGATTCGCGTTCACTGCCTCGACTTTTTTTTTTCACATACGCGGTATACGTAACCTGGGCCCATAACCTGTTAGATCAGAACGAAAATCGCATTCGCCTTGCGCAGCAGGTTAATTTATGTGAGAAAGGATCAAGGCCGATAGTATAGTAACAGATTTATTAGTTACAATATATCACGCGGTATCGAGACGGACACACACAACACGCGCGCTCGTACATGAAGAAGACTCAATGCTGCCAATGACAAAATAAAAAAGTTTTTAGAATCGCGAAGCTAGCGCGTCTCGCCGCCAACACAAGAAAAAGAACTAGTCACGCTTTCCGCCTTACCGACACGAAAACTAATGCTTCAATATTTTACGTACTATGTCATATAAAAAATATTAATTCACTAAAAAGCTAATGTTAAATTTCTGAAACAAATTGTAATTCTGATAAAATAACATTAATAATAAATATTTTTTTTATCGAGGGATCTCTCTGCTGTGCACTGCATACAAGTTATATGCGGAAATACTAAAGAACAGATTGGAGGAAACAATGGAGAAGAAAGGAATGATACCTGACAGCCAAGCCGGCTTTAGGAAAAGGAGGTTTACGATGGACAACATATTTATCTTGAACCATATTGCGCAAAGGGAGAGGGAGAAAGGCATGGCAATTGGGAAAGACAAGATTTTCGCAATATTTGTGGATCTAAAGGCAGCATTCGACAACGTAAACAAAGGAATGCTATGGATGATAATGGAAGAGAAAGGAGTGGAACGCAGTTTAATAAACAAGATAAAAGAAAGAGACGCAAGGATGGGTTCACAAAGTGCTTCAAGACGAAGAAAGGGGTAAGGCAGGGCTGTGTGATGAGTCCCGCCCTGTTCAATATATACATTGCGGACATTGATAAAGTTTTAGAAAAGCGTGGCATAGGAGGGGTAGAGCTAGGAGGAGTGAGAGTGTGGTCATTAGCATACGCGGATGATATGGTTTTGGTAGCGAAGAATAGAGAGGCTTTACTAGATATAATGAGCATGTTAAAAAGATTTTTAAAAGAAAGGAAACTAGAATTAAGTACAGAAAAAACTAAAGTGTTGGTATTTAATAGTAAAGATAAAAAAGGCAGGAAGACATGGAAATGGGACGATAAAGTAATAGAGGAAGTAGAAATGTTCAAATATCTGGGATTCACGTTTAATAGAAAAAATAATTATGTCGATCATATAAAAGAACTGAAAAGGAAAGGAAGGATCGCTGCAAATAGGGTCTGGGGTTTAGGAGAAAGATTATGCAAAGATGATCTTAATAGGAGATGGACGCTTTTTAAGTACCTAGTGAAAAGTGTAATGGAATACGGAGCAGAGGTATGAGGGTGGAGTGAAAAAAAGGAGTTGGAAAAAGTTATGTTGGATTATGTAAGATGGGTATTTAGATTAGATTTTTGCACACCGAGATATGTAATACTAAGGAAACTAGGATTCATCATCATCATCATCAAAAATTTGTTGGGGTATAAGAGCCATGAGGTACGAGAAAAGAAGAAGAGAAAAAAAGGCGGAAGTTTAGTAAAGGCATGTTGAGATGAAAAGGACATAATGGATAAAAATAAAAAGGATTTATATAATTTGGAACAAGAAAGATTTTATAATAATAATGGTTGGAGAGCTCTGATGTAATAAAAGTTAAATAATGAAGGTAAAAATACTGAAGGCTTAGTAAGGATAAAGGAACAGGATGGGCAAATAATATACAGTAAAATAGCAGAGGCAAGGTATAATACAAGGTACAAAGAGATAGAGGCGAGAAACAAAACACCTAGTTATTTATTAAAAGCAAACTTGGATAAAATAAAAACAGGAGATGAGATTAGAGCGATGGTAAAATTAAGGTGCGGCAATTTAGAGGACACAAATAAATATTAGCTGGACGAAGAAGATACGAAGTGTAGATTCTGCAAGACAGGTAGAGATAACTTAGAGCATTATATAAGCGAGTGCTATATCACAAGTATGTGGTTTGAGAATATAGGTAGGAATAACAAAGAGATAAGTAAACATATGCGATGACAAATTTAGAATGGAAAAAGGAAAGGTGTTAAATAGATTTTGGAAAAGAAGAGAGGAATGCTATAAAAAAAAGATAGGATAAAGGAAAAGAAAAAAAAGAAAAAGATAAGTTAGGAAGGAGCGTGAGTCTACTGTAGGGACAGTAATGGAAACAGCTTTAGAGCGGTTGTAGTCCTTTGGCGTATAGCTGAAATAAAGACGTATTATGGCTGCGTTCGGGAAGCGCGCTATTAGCGCTATTGCATCATTCTATCTTTATCGCTCATCAGGTGTAAAACAAGGATAAAATAAGCAAATAGCATTAATAGCGTCTTCCCGAACGCACCCTATAATAAATTTTTTTTCTTATATTTTTAAATATTTATTTTCTATATAGATTGAAATAAATTTGTTTTTTATTTTTATTTTTTTTTCTTTATCAACATAATAATTCTAATGGCAGCAAAACCATTAGAAAAAACAATAAAATATTTATATTGAAATGTTTCATAATATAAACTAAAATTCTTTAAGCATATAAATTCCTTTAAATTATCATGAATAAGATTCGGTCATGTCGAGCTTACCATCTTCTAGTTTAAATCCACGATACAATACAAATTGCTCTTGCAACAAGGGTGCTATGAGAGGCTTTTTAGTTCGCAACATTGACTCAATTAGTTCACCTATATCTCTAGCTTCATTTTTAGTCACGTTACCATATATTAAGCACTCTACATGCATTTTGCTGAATAACTTTTGTATAAAAAGCTCGAATCTTTTGGCATTAAGTGCTTCAGTCGATGTTTCAGGCGATTGAAGGACTAAAACCAATTTTGAAGAAACAAAAAAAAATGATTTTAAACAGAAAAATATTAATATTTTTTTACACTTACGAGTCATAGATTTTTGTAATTTATCGTTAGACCAATGTCGTTCTGACAACAGCATTTCAAGGTAATGGTTTGTGTTAGAATACATATCATCACTGAATATTCTGTATTTGTTTTTCTGTAAGCCATTCCAGATAAATTTGATGTTCAATTAAATTAATGAAATTGACTACATTAATTATACATACATATGATTTTGGAATTTTAAAGGACTCCGGATCAATGTTGATCATTAGCTCCAAGGTTTTGTTTAACAGAACATATTGCATTTCGTCGTAACCATCTATTCTTATCTACGAATAATAATAATTATTAATAAGAAATTAAATTTAAATTCTAAATAAGTAATAATTGACGTACATAAAGAAGCATACGCTTAAGCATTACTAATAATATTAACAAGTAGAATAATAATTTATTCAAATAAATTTATTTAAATAATATACAATATTTTTTATTAATGTTATTATATATATACTTACTTTTATTCCATATATCGTACTAGTAATTTCCAATTTTAAACCAGTTAATTCAGCTATATATTCATTAAGGGACTTTTGAAGTAGTCCAGCAAACATATCAGTCAACACGGAATTGAGAGGATTTGTGTAGGCGAATGGACTATATATTAACAACAACACAAACGTTATTTGTCATTATAAAAAAACATTTTCTGTCTATTACATGAGAAGAGATTATAGCACCATTTTAATTTACATTCCTCAACTAAGGAGGTATTTTGAAATAACAACATTCGGAGATATAAAAATGTACAAATTTAGATTTATTTTAGTAGTAATAACATTTCATAAATAATCAATTTATTACTTTAATTTTATTTAGCACGTATACATATATATATATATATATATTAATATACATATATGTATATTAATCTTATTATTATAATAATTAAATAAATTAATTTAAATTGCAATTTGTATAAATTGCTAGAATATCTTAAATTCTGATTTATAATCATCTCAGTATTTTATGTTTGATTAGAACAACAATGACTTTTTTTTACAACACTTATCTCATACCTAACAAAGTGGAAGATCATCGTCGCTTTCGGCACACGAAATTCATTATCTTGTTTATGCCAAACTCTTACAAACGGTGTATTCCTTACAGTTTCAGGAAACTCTTGTTTTACCTATAAAGTTTCACCTGTTAATATATGTGTAGAAGATACAAATGACATCAAAATTGGTGGTTTATTAAGGCAATGAACAACTCCGTATGCAAAAGTAAACGTGTAAAGCATTCTTTGCATTACAGTTTTCTTACTTGTATTACAGTCTCTTGACTCTACGTTAAGTAAATTAATCTTTAAATCTCAGCCTTTATTTTTATAAAGTTAATGCAGATATATATATATATATATATATATATATATATATATTATATACATATACTATATATTTTTTTTAATAGTGTACACTATGATTATTTTTATTATATAAAAAACATGCGTAAGAGAATAGAATTTATTAAACTACATTACATCTTAAGGTGCGTGTCCACCTGCGAGTAAGAACTCTCGAGAGCAAAAAGAGAGAAAGAGAAAGAGACTCTCGAGAGTATCTCTCTCTCTCTCTCTCTCTCTCTCTCTCTCTCTCTCTCTCTCTCTCTCTCTTTCTTTTTGCTCTCGAGAGTTCTTACTCTCAGGTGGAAACGCACCATTACATTTTAATCAAGATTTTGCTTATTGTTAGTATCACGATTTGGTGTTGCGGATTAATATTGCGAAAAATGATAATTTTACTTACGTTAAATTGGTTTGCCTTGATGTGAAACTTGGTGGGTAATTTCTTTTTAGGGGGCAATTTCAGTTCCGTGTCCACACTGTCCACGTTATATTTAGCGCTCTTCCAGTCATTAATTCTTTCTTTGGGTATCTTCATTTTCTTATATTTAACGCCATCCATGGTTTCATTATCTAACTCATCTGCATTGTACCATTGTGCGGCAATGTAAACTGAAATCTTTTCTGGCGTAAAAGAATTTATTATATCATCGACCAAAGCCGTTCGCAATTCAGGTGGCATCAAAATGATTTCTTTCATGGGACACTTGTGCAGCAGACGGGCTTTTTTACGTATGTCATCAGTCGACAAACGGTGTATTTCCTTATATATATTATCCGTATTTCGAATATGTATAAATTCCTATAAATGTAAAATTTCCATATAACTTCGATATTAAAGTACAAAGTGTTCAGCAAATTGCAATCCTACAATCTGCCGAGCATTCTACAAAATATTATATTATTTTTTACTTATTACATTGTAGTTCTCTTTCATCCATCCTTTATTTGTATTCTTCAGCATATCGATATGTTGGAACATTAATTTAACAATATGCAAATATTTATTAATACTTTCCTTAGTTAAAAAAAATGTAATTTTAAAAAAATTTATGTTTGTGTCCACAAGATTATATTCCGCATATAGGCCGCTACACCAATCAGCAGCTTTTAAAACCGATGATAATGAACCTTTGTATTCGTGATTAAATAAATGCTCAATGTATTTGAGAGGCTATGTTAACATAAACATAAGCTTTAATTAAAATGCGTGTAATCAATTATGCGACGAGACAGAGAAAAGGAGAAAGAAAGAAATGGAGACAGAGAGAAAATTGTGTGTATGTACATATATATAATAAAGTTTTACAATGCAACTGTATATTGTATAAGAAAGACTGGGGCACCATGAGCCACGGGGTACCACGGGTCATTGACTGTTTAGGGTAATCCAGAATATGTTTAGATTGATTCAGCTAGTATCATGTGACAGTTATTTCGTTGCTCATATTTCGTATCTAGATGGCAGTCATCAAAGTCCGTAGTCTCGGGACGTACATGACATAAATGATTTTTGTGATGCATAAATTTTTTTTTAACCATTTAGAAATGTTTTAGTATTGTTTTTGTAGTTTAACTTTTGTAACATTTCGTTATTTCTTGAATAAATAAACCTAGTTTTTGTGTGTGATTTATAGTGCATCATTGACAGATTCATGGTGCCCCGGGTATGGGGATACCTTGGGTCATTTCTCAAAAAATGTGTTTTAATATTTTTCTCAAAAACTAATCAATATTTGCCAAATACGCTAAATAAATTTTAAAATGTCCAGAGTGCTTTAATTATTTAAAAGAAAAGACAAAAAATTTTATGTTTAAAAGTACTTTTTAGAATTTGAATTTATATGGTGCCCCGGTCTTCCCTACATAATATGTATTAAGGACGTTCTCCGGTCCTTATACTAGAGAAAATCAATTTTTTTAGGATTTTCTTGAAACTGTGAATATACGTTAATTTAGGTGTGCTTTATGCGTGGTATAAATTTCAGTACCTCTTCCGGGATAAAAAATAAAGATACTGAGCCTCAAAGTTTCAACTTTTACTAATAAAAAGGTTTTCCAGGCCAAATGGTAAGAGATACGAGGTTGGCCAAAAGGACCAAAGTTGCTCCTCCTGTCGAGTTCTATAAGGAAAAAATGCCAAAACTAAAAAAAATTAAATTTAAAATTTTTTTTTTTGAAACTTTGAGGCTCAGTATCTTTATTTTTTATCCCGGGAGAGGTACTGAAATTTATACCACGCATAAAGCACACCTAAATTAACGTATATATTCACAGTTTCAAGAAAATCCTAAGAAAATCGATTTTCTGTAGTATAAGGACCGGAGAACGTCCTTAAATGAATTAATATATACAAGATGTCTCAATTTTTTGCAGACAAACTTTAGTAGCATGTTCTTTAAGCAGAAATAAAAAAAAATGTTATATAAACATTAGGTTATATAAACATTAGGTCCTAAAATGCTTTATTACAAAGTTATAGCAAAAATATGAAATATATATATGTAAGAAACAATTTAACTTAAAAGTTTGCATCATAAAGTGCCGCCTGCCCATACCAACACAAGATATTCATCCATTTAACTGTACCCAATATGTGTTCGCGAGATAGTAAAGGTATATCTTTGAAAGCAATCGTTAAATCGTTGCTGAGAAAGTTAAAAAAAAAAGAATGTGCATTTAAACGTTTTGACAAGAAATAGACTTCAAAAAGGTCAATTATAGCATATTGTTGTATATGCCCATCCATACATTACAGTTGAATTTTAACGACAGGGTCATTAAAAAGCTGTTTCTCGAACAGTACATAGGGTTGTTACAAAAATTGAAAACATTGCCTTTTGTGAATGTAGTTCTCTATTATATATATTAAGGTCAAGATCGCAGGAGATTCTCCCCTAAGCTAAATAATTACCACCTCATCTAACGGCGTAACATTTATGTACGACGTGTCACTTCTTTCATACGAAATTTTAATTTTTGCTATAACTTTGTAATAAAGCATTCTAGGACCTACGTTTATATAACATTTTTCCTTATATTTTTGTTCATAGAACATTTTATTAAAGTTTGTCTAAAAAAAACTTGGGACACTTTGTATGATAATGGTAATTATGCAGATAGGGGCCACTTTTCGATTTCAATAATTTTGAGATATATTGGTCATTAGCTTCAGCAATCTTTAATAAGGTTTTAACTAGCGATGTTTATTAAAAATTTATTAACAACACAAATTTATGAGTAGAACGTAATTTTCTGACACTAAATACATTTGAAAATAAATTTACACTTTGCTGAGGCTTATATTTTTATCTTTTTTGATCCTTATGCGCATCAGAAACGCGCATGGGCCACGCTTCGCGTGGAAAGTTGGAGACCCATGTGGAACCATTTTGCGTTAATGATATGTGTGCTACAGAGAAAATCTGAGATGTGGAGCGGGGGGCGGGGCAGAGCTTCTACTTATACATGTGTTATTTCGTTATACATATTATATTAGCAAATTATGTTTTGCATTGCTGAAAACAACTGTTACATTTTCAAAACTTTTTTGTTAATAACTTTTGGATAAACAATGACCCCCCCCATCGACTAAAACTTTTTAAATATACATTATATTTGTTGCGGTCACTCGTTACTTCGTTAATAAGCTAATGACTTTGATAATATATTTCAAAATTATTGAAATCGGAAAGTGTCTATCTTTCTATATAATTACCATAATTATATTTAAAAGAACCAAGATGAAATATTCCTATAAATTGTATAAAGCATCAAAGCCAAAGAAAAAGTATATTATATTACCATCCGGTGTTTATACGTCAGCTTTTCAGGTAAGGGAAACGAAATACGTAACTGGTTGTAATTTTTTTTCAAACTGTAGCACCATATAAAGTTCCGATCTTGGAATGGATTTTCTTTATACGTATTAAGTTTAAATTTCTTTTTTTTTTCTACATTACGAAAGCGTTCTACTACCATACTTTCGAGAACATCTAAATTATCTAAACAAAAAATTTATTTGCAGATGTAACATACATACGCTACATAAATATGTAACAAAAAATTATTATATTTGTTTATGGCAAAAAATATATTAAAAAAAAAAATGTTATTGAAAATATATTTTACTTTATGTTACAATTAGTTTTTTCACATTTTGATCGAACCTTTTTTTTAACCTTTTGAGGCCACACGAAGTGGCGGCCACCCCGACCAAACTTCAGAACCCGATATTTTTAATTTTTGATTTTTTATCTTACAATTAGTACTTTTTCTAATATATTTATGTAATATTTGTTAATAAAAATACACTTTAATTTACTTTTATTTAGGAGTACATAAATTAAAATGTGAAAATACGCGTTTGCTTTACGTACCCAAAATCTCAACTTCGATTCTTAAAGTAATTGTTTTTTGGAACGCCCGTATAAAACTTTTTTTTTCTTAAAATATCACATTTTACATAATTTTACAGATGTGTGTGTGTGTGTGTGTGTGTGTGAGCGCTACTTAATATTAAATCTTGAAAGAAAATAGAAATTTTTAAATTAAAAATGTTGTTTTGCCAATTATTTTTTTCGATTTTTTAATAAAAAATTTGGAGCACATTTCGGGTTCTGCATCATACATATTTTTGAACAACACGAATTCTTACGTGCACATTAATTGGAATTATATGAGACTTTGAATCCGTCTGAGTGGCGATTACCCCAAGATGGCTGGGGCGTATTAAAAAGAGAGGTGTGGCCCCGAAGGGTTAAAAATATTCATTATAATAATAATAATATACTGGTTAAAACGAATTTAGAAAACAATTAAAATTTTATGTAGCAATTTTATGAAGAACAATATTTCCACATGTTATTCTTATTACTTATGTATGTATGTACTGATAAGATTCTATCTTGAACATTCTCTCTTGAAGATAAAATAATACAATAATACAATAACCGATAATAAAATGTGCATTAACTCATTAATTATAAAAATTGTATTTATTATTATTTAGTAGGGGAGAGTTACCAAATGCGTACCGGTCGCTTAAATCGTATTTTATCAATATTTTATTATATTATTACTTAATATAAACAACATTTAGTAACAAAAATGTGTAATAAATGAGAAATAAGTAATATAGACAAAAATTTAACATGACATTCAGTGCACAAATTACATCTTGTTTTGTGTGTGTGTGTGTGTGTGTGTGTGTGTGTGTGTGTGCGTGCAAAAAACATTTAAAAATTTCACACACAACTGACGTAAATTTTTGATCAATTTATATAGCTAATTATAATGTAATTATACATTTTTATTATCAATTGTTACATTCTTATAAAAGAAAGTTTAGTCGAATATTTTACGTCCTTTGCATATGTATATTTGCAATTTATTATAATGATTAAATCGATATTTTTATAAAATCTACCAAGTTTTCTAAATTGTATCATAAAATTTCCTATATCGTGCCGAAACAATCTACGAAATTGTGCTGTATACTCATGGACACGCATCTCTATGTTACGTGACATAACTTAAATTATATTAACACGACAGTGACGTCTTTATCTTTTCATTATTGTGATTTATTAATTATTAAGTGCGCAATCTTTTTTGTGAAATTATTAGTAAAATAAGTAAAAGTTAGTTATTTCTTTCATGAGTTTTATATTTTTAATTATTTTTATTTATAAATTCGATACTTTTAAGGAGGATATGATTTAAAAGACCCACAGATACTATTTAGGCGACTGGTTGCCTAAATCGTACTTTTTGCAGCATGTTACGACAGTTACAAAAAGACTTATAACAAATTAATTTATTATTAGTGAAAGGCCAAACATATGATAATAAGTGTCTGAAACATCAAGCTATAATTTCTGACGTTTGTTTGCGTACAAATCATTATCAAATGGAAAATATAATAAAAAATAACTTAAGTGGTACGCATTCGGCAACTCTTTTTTATTTAATATTTCCAAAATTAAAATATTTTTATATATAACAGTGTAAAAAGCATTTATGTTCTAAATTATTGCCATACCTTTACCAAGAATACACAGCGACATAATATGTGCAGAATAATAATCGTCATAAAACTTCTTTAGTTTAGTTCTAACGTTAATTCCCGATTTCTTCGGTTTTGCGTCTAACGTCTCTTTATTGCCAATGCCGAGTTTTGAATACGGATGATCCTGTTTTATAGATAATTTCTCTAATCCCATGAATCGAAATCCATCTTTCTCTAACTTTTCCTTGTATTCTAAATCTATGATGTTTATTTCTTTCTCTATCAAAGTCTCGTCAAAGAGAGGCGCTATGAAAAACTGCGCAAATTTGTCTAAACCTTCATCCAAATTATCCGGATGTATATTGAAATAATAACTAGTAAAGTTTGAGCTTGTCTCTGCATTTCTAAAACCGCCAAACTGCGACAGGTACTTTTCGAAATCATCCGGTGCACGATATTTTTCCGAACCCCTATAGAGCATATGCTCGCAAAGGTGCGCTAATCCAGGTAGATCAACTAGATCTTTATTATAGCCTATAACATATTTTATCTCTAGATAAATAATTTTTGAAATTGACAATACGGAACATTAATTACCTCTTTCGGTACGGAGAGTGACTATAGTCACTGTCCACTATACTGCTCATGCACTGCAGTCGAGCAACTTGAAATGTTAACTTGAAAAATGCTTCTGTTAATATATTTGTTAAATTGTTCTTGTTATTGAGTTTTATTACATATAATATTTGAACGAGAATATTCGAGTACCTAGCTCTGTCGACCGAATCGCGTATATCGGCGGATCGACACTTCGACCACTGGAGGACCGTTCGCGTTCCAGTCGCTCCGTATCGAAAGGGTTAATAGAAACATATTAATCTTTGATTTTATATATATATATATATATATATATATATATCTTTCTCTCTCTCTCTCTCTCTCTCTCTATATATATATATATATATATATATATATATATATATATGTAGGTCTGGAAGTATGTTCCGGGACTTTTATTTTTGATATCGGTATATTCCGGGACATTTGGCAGTTTCCAGGACTGTCCTGGAAAAAATTGATGTCCTACGGCATTTTTTGGGACAGTTTTTTGAATCTGATTACATATATATGCGTTATATTCCAGGACTGTACATTTCAAAAAACGTAAACAGTCCCGGAACATACCTCTGGACCTACATATATATATATATATATATATATATATATATGCGAAATTAAAATCTCGAAGATCTGTGCTCGAGCGAAAAAAAGGAAAAGAGACCTTCGAGATTCACCGTGAATGCGGAAATTATAGATTATAATCGTCTAAAAATTGTATTTACATAGTCTCAAAATAAATATTTATTTACAGAATATGTACAAGTTAATCAACCCAAGAACGCGAGCGCGGGCGCTGGAGCTACTTAAACAATTAACCAAGTGTCAAAAAATGAAGCTCACGTCACAGTAATTCATATGTGCTTCTTTCGTTTTTTAAATATTTATTGGCTTTTTCTTTATTTTTTTTTACGGAAAATATTGAATAAATCTGTATACGTATTGTCTTCAAATGCTGCTAAATTGTAGAGCAATAAAAAATATGCAATATATAATTATTAATGAGGTTAATTGGGGTGTATAAAAGTAGCCCCAAGCCCCAGGTAACCGTTTTTCCCCCAAAAAATTAAGTACCCGTTCTCGGGTTAACAAGCGAGCGGCGGAAAGCAATCGCGCTTCCGCGAACAATGGAATAATGTTCGATTCCACGAATCGCGGACTTTAAACTTGTGAGAATATCTAGATTTGGCGAGTCGCTAAAGCCTCTTTTGAAAATTACCGAGCGAACGAAAAGACACGTAATCTTCTTCGGAACGCAATAAAATCACACACTGTTGCAACTAAAGATTGAGTGCAAGCCCGCGCGCGAAGGTCCGGAGTTTTATCCACGCAAATTTCGCAAGTTTCTCAAACCTCGGACCCTTATCAACGAGCCAAAAAATTTACCGGGCCAATCGGTTGTCGACAGCCCAAGATATCAGTTAATTTTCCAAGTGTTAACAACTTAGCTGATTTCGGAGTCGACAACCGATCAGCTGTTGTTGTATACCGACCCTTTGTTTTGCCCCTAGTGATTACCTCGCACTGAGTCCTCGAGACCAAGTATAGTGAGTCTGCATGACACAGGCAAAAACGAGGCATTGTTTTTCTTTTTTTGGGGAAATATGCCGTCTATTTCCGAAGCGAAATTAAGCTGTTGGATTTTAGAATATTATTTAAGGTAAAGGTACCAATACCCGAACATGTACCTATATCCGGACACCTTTATTATTTATAAGTATAACGCGAATTAAAATCAAAGATAAAAGTATTTTTTCTTGTAGTTTGAAACTTTAATTATAATATCCAAACGTTTATTTTCAAAAATTTATATTTTTTTAAAGGTATCCAGACACAGATACGTGTCCAGGTATTGGTACATTTCCTATGCTTAAGTGTCCGGCCATCGTACCTTTACCTTACGCCGTTTAACGTCGCGGAAACCATGCAAATTTGTAGGAAAAACGAACAATATTTTAAGGCGAGATTTTCATTAAATGGCATAAAGAAAAAAGGTTTAATTTTAAACAGTTTTTTTTCCAGAAAATTTCTGACAATGAGTCATAAAATAAGATATCAATAATATTAATGTTACATAAAACATTGAATAAAAATGCCAACAAATTTCACATTCGCCGATCTGTTTGAAAATGGAAAAGGTTTCATCTGGAATGTTTCAAGCGAGTAATACTTTTTGTTTTTTATAAAAATAAACGCTAACGGCAAGCACCTTTATTAATGGTTCCGGAACATAACTATCTGATTTTTATTATTGCATCTGTGATTAAGGTCGCGCGCGATTTTGCGGTGATGGATAAGAAGTGCAAGTGCAGAAGTAAAAAGGAAGAAAAATTTGTTAAAACTTACGGTCTATTCGCGGTAAATTATACTGGAATCTTCGCTGCGGATGCAATGTAGCTCGGCGGAATTATTACAGCAATGATAGTTTAATCGAAAGATGTATCAGATCGAACGTACAAATTACAGGAACTCTGTATATAGGCTCACATTCAGCGAAAGCGGAGTGGACAAAGATCTCTGCTGCGAACTGCTACACACTACTGTCGTTACTACGTGACTGTAAATTGCGGGCCGCGATCCTACCCGCGCGCTTTTGTTTACTCGACCTTCCCGAGGACTCTCGATAATGATTTGCCGATTTTAAGCTCAAGGCAAGGAATTTCCCTTTGCGGCTGATGGATATTGTGTCTCGTGATTCGCGAGCGAGGCGATCCGCGCCAGTCACGGCCGCTGCTGATTGGTGCACGCACTGTTCAGCGATCCTTCTGCGGTGACGCGCTAATTCTGAATTAGACGAGGGAAACTTATTAGGAATAAGGTTAACAAATATTGAATTTTAATAGAATATTGATTAAACACATTTGTTACTCGGCTTCCCAAACAATGCATGAAAATAATTTTGGATAACTCAGGAAAGAGATTAATGATGACACATATAATTATGCAATAAGTTTAATTTAAATGGAAAGAATTAATATTTTGCACTAATTACATGCTGTATTGAAATACAGTTCTGTTTGAAAATACAGAAATAGATAAAATATATATGTAACATGTAATATAGAAACAAGAAGGTTGACAGCTTAAACTCTTGTTTAGTAAGTCCGGTTCTGACAGTAGTTTCGAAACGCATGTATTTTTAATAAAATTACCTACGCCAGACACATCGAGCTCTTTATTTTTTTGTCTCTCTCTTCCTCCCTTTTTTCCCCTTTTTTCTTTTTCTCCTCTTCTCTATTTCGATTAATGTAGAACACTGACAGCCCTAACTGGGGGATGATAATTCCCATTTTTTTACACGAGAATCAATTGCGTAGCCTTATTATGGCTAACGATTTTTATCGTGCACATTTTTTATTTTGTGTAAGAATATATAGAATACCTTCACATATACAACGACAATTTAAATTTGATAATAGTGTAATATATAATTAATAAAAAGAGGTATTATATATTTGTGTACATTCGTTAATATCTTATGTATTTGTTCAAATATGAGAGACGTATCACAATTTTATTACATTTTTGGGGATTGTATTTTCTCTGGCTATCGCAAATGTAAATAAAGTTATTAATAAAGTTATTTGATGTCGCAAAATATCTTTATTGGGCAATTTAAAAATTATATGACATCAAATGGTTAAATTATAAACATTTCATAGAAACATAATAGATTTAAAAATATTAATACAACAAAGATAAAATAAACATAATGATATAACGAACGATGACATAGTTTACAAAAAGGACTTTCTGCTTGTTTCACGCGGTATTTAATAATATGCTTAAATTATACATTATTACTTACTTATTTAATAGGGCGGCGGTGTGGGGTCTAGTGGCAGAGCGCCAGACTCGTAATCTGAGGAACCAGGTTCGAGTCCACTAGAGCCATGTAACATGGAAAAGTTTTTTTCCGAAAAACCGCGCCCCTCCGTGCAAGATGCGGAAAAAACTGGGCTCCGTCTTTCGGAAGAGACGTTAAACCGTTGGTCCAAAGGAGGAAACAGTAAGGTAGTGGATGAATTGGAGGTTAGGGTTGGGTACGTCCCATCAAAACGCCCTTTAAGGCCCCTTGGGGTATATAAAGTAAAATTCTTTATCCTTACTTACTTATTTAATATACAATGATTTCAGTTTCATAGAAAGTAGATAATTATTTTACTGTTTTATGCGTGAACAAGATTTGATACAAAAAAATATCGTAATACTAAAAGAGAGAGAAAGAAGACGAAAGAATTACAAGTTATAGCTTCTCTTTAATGAAATAACGAAATACATGATAACGAGTCAAAACCATTATTATATCATTTTTTCTTACATCTTATAAGAGCAACTCATAGGGTTTTCTGTTAAAATTTTTGTCGATCGCGATCGGTTCTAGTAAAGGATATAAACTTTGACTTAGCTTAAATGACAATAATCTATTTCAATAGCTTCTCGATTGAAATTATATTCCTGGCTTTCAATTATTTCTTCCCAATATAAAGTGCATTGACTAGATCTCGTTTTGGATGCCGTCAAATGACTTTAGACCTTTCTTGTGGTTTTTAAATTCCTCTTTTGACATAGTACATATGTGTTTCTGAAATGTTGTTAAAGAGATATTAATAAATATTTTAATAGAGACATACTCCAATTACTACGTCACATAATAATTAGAGTGATAAGGTAAATGCACCTATTTGCGTCCAAATCTGATTAAAAAATAATAAAATCAATTAATATCCACACTTATTGATTCATGAAGAATATTTATTCCATTCTATAGACAATATTCTATAATTTCGTCTAATTTAAAATGTGTTTCATTGAAATTAAAAAAATATAACACGGTTTCAATGTTCATAGTGCGCGCCGTGAGTGATCATCTGTGTATACGCGTGCGCTGAGGACAAATTCTTATAGTAGATCGGACGGTGAAAGTGACTGTCATTTTTGTCGTTGTTGCGGATCCTGAGAAATAATCACGAGGTAAATCCAAGTGTTTTAAGCAATCCAGCTCCACATGCTACTCAAAACGTGTGATTTCATCACACGAAAAGTCAGTAAATTATTAATTTCACACAATAGTAGCAAAGCAGCGCAACAACATCCTAATGTTCGTGCATGCGTCTGGTTGCTTCGAATATTCAAAGTAATTGAATCGTCAGTATATTCATGCTAAAAATTGTCGTGAATGATGCGAAAAATATAACTTTTTCGATGTGCACTGTTTTTTTCTGCGGCACAACCTATAAAGTAATATAAGTTTTATCAGAATAATTCAAGTCCACCATAACCTCTGAAGAGCAGACGCAAATGGGGGCCCTACACATTCTGTTTCTATTTGCGACCGAAAACATCCAATACATATTCGTTTTATCCATGACCATGACGGACGCAAAATAGTGCAGTCAAATCGTCCTACTAGTTTGCGTCCTGACGCAAAGGGGGCAACGCAATGGACGCGAATACGTTCGAAAACTAATCAGGCGGACGCAACGATGATACCTTCGCGTAATTTTAGAATTTTCCGGTGCAATATGTAGCAATTTGTCAAAACAAAAGCTTTTTTCCATAAAGAAATATATATTTTTTAATCAGTAATGATTTTTAATCAAATTGGATTAGATTATACTCGTTTATTGGTCTTTTATTCTGCTATAACCCTTACATGGACGCAAATAAGTGCATTTACCTTAAATTAATTCATATAATCATAATATCAGAATATCGCGTGAGAAATTGAAAAAAGACATGTTGTTATATAAGATCTTATTATACTTACATACATATCCTCCATAAATAAAATGTCGATTACGTCTTCAACATATGGCGGCGGGTGACGGTCACCTTGTACAACGACTGTCAAATATTGCGTTGCGTCCATCTTTGTAACCCGACTAAATACTGTACAGCCTAAATTATACTTGATTCTTAAGGTATGGAAGGTACGCTGATTAATAATTTGATTTGAAAGCGATAAAAGCATATTCGATTTCGTTGATCGTAAACCAGTTGAGTAGTACACTATGGTACTAGAAGTTTTCAACACTTTATTTTCTTCTTCAAAAAGAACGTGGCAACCTACAGTAATTATATATCAATACACAACACTTTACGTACTATGTCATATAGAAAATATTAACTCACTAAAAAGCTAATGTTAAATCTCTGAAACAAATTGTAATCTTAATAAAATAACATTAATAATAAATACTTTTTCTTATATTTTTACATATTTATTTTTTATATGGATTGAAATAATTTGTTTTTTCTTTATCTTCATAATAATCTCTTAATGGCAGCATAGGACCATTAGAAGAAACAATAAAATATTTATATTGATCTGTTCCATAAAATAAACTAAAATCCTTTATGCATATAAATTCTTTTAAATTATCATAAATAAGATTTAGTCGTGTCAAGCTTACCATTTTCTAACAT